>NC_058130.1:696384154-696431469 GCF_016433145.1 Gracilinanus agilis | reverse complement strand
ACACACACACACACACACACACACACACACACACACACACACATGCAGCCCTTTAAGATTTTCAAAGAGCTTTATAAATACCTCATTTTATTCTCCTAATAGCTCTGGGAGATACATGTAACCCTGTCAGGTAAGTGTTATTATTATCCCCATTTTATAGATGAGGAAATTGAAGTAGACAGAGGTTAAGTGACTTGCCCAGGATCACAGGGTTAATGAGTCTGAAGCCACATTTGATCTCAAGTCTTCTTGACTGCCCGTTAAGTAATCCTTTTTATGGTGATTGTTCAAAGTCAGGGCAGCTGGGAAGCACAGAGCATCTGGTCTGGAGTCAAGAAAGACTCATCTTCCTTACTTCAAGTCCAGGCTCTGACACTTATGAGCTGTGTAACCCTAAGGAAGTCACTTAACCCCATTTGCCTCAGTTTCCTCAGTAAAATGAGCTGGAGAAGGAAATGGCCAACCTCTCCGGTGTTTGGCCAAGAAAACACCAAATGGGGTCACAAAGAGTGAATAACTCCCAGACAACAATTCAAATTGAATTATGGACGCATGTCTCTAGTTGAGTGTTTATGTGCGTGTATATGGTGCGGCCATCCATGATGTGGCACAGTCCCATATGTGTAATGTGGTGCAGATTGGGTGGGACCACGTGCATATTCAATGTGGCTTTGCTCCTGTGCATATATCTGAAGTATTTGGCGAGTTTCTATACGTGTGGAGTTGTAAATACGTACGTGGCACACATATGCCATGCAGAGCTTACGTGCGCCATGTTTAGGACGCAGGCACCCGTTTTCTGTGTGTCTGCCGTCTAATGTGATGTGTGTGAGCAGAAGGGCCGTATAGGTGTCCCACAGAGGGGAGGGCAAAGGGGAGCCACCGTTCCAGTTGGGAAAATGAGAACATTCATGGGAACCCTTTGTCAGAGGCCCCAGTTCAATCTGTCTTTCATTTCCAAGGAAGCGGAGTTGGAGGGCTTCCCAAGACAACACATGCTTCCCATCTGCCGATTCACCCATCTGTCTAGCCTTGGAGTTGGGCACCTGCCCTGAGCAGGGCCTGTTTGCTCCCTCCTCTTACGGAGCCACCTGTGCCTGGGGGAGGAACCAGGTGGGCACAGAGAGGCCCTTGGCTGGCCCCGAAGCCTCTCCTTGGGCTCACTCAGCGCTCGGTACCCAGGGAGCAGTCCGAGTCTCACAAACCGCAGGGCCTTTTGCAGATGATTCAGCCAAAGGGCCAGTGGCCATCTCCCCCAGCCTCGTTCCTCCCCCTTCCTGGTCATGTAGCCACAGGAAGGAAGGTCAGGCAGAGCCTGGAAGGAGGTGTCCGCCCTGGAATCCCTGCCAGCCAGCTCTCTGTGACGGCACACTCGGGCATGCACCTACTACCCAAACCTATAACTCAGAGAACTAGGCCATGCGTTTGTCCCTTTTCTGTAATCTGCTTAGGAACTTCAGTGGTTAGAGCGCAAAGCTAACAGGGATTGTGGAAAGCGAGTCTGTTTAGCCTGAAGAATAGAAGTGTCAGGCGAGGGATTATAGGTACCATCAAGTTTTGGAAGGGCTAATTAGAGTTACCTCCTAATATTTGAAGTGTTGAACGGAAGAGTGATTAGATTTGTTTTTCCTGTGCCCAGAGGGTAGAATAGGAACAAGGGCTGGAAATTGCAAAGAGGCAGATTTTGTCTTAATGTTGAACACCATGTGAGATGAGTGCCCTGGGGAAGCGCCATAACCACAGACTGACCTCCAGAATCTTGGAAATGACCTCCAGAGACTGATAGGGACAGGCTAGAGATAATGATGGTGATGATAATCATAATTCACATTTACATAGTCCTTTAAACTTTGCAGAGCACTTTCCCCCCCTTAAAACCCTTCAAAGATAGAAATCTTTGAATGACTTGCCGAGGGTCAACAGAACTAGGAAGTGTCTGGGGTCCAAAATGAACCACTGAACCAGCTAACTGTCTCATACAAAGCATTTTTTTTTTTCTTAAAACCCTTCCTTCTGTCTTTGAATCAGTATTGAATATTGGTTCCAAGGCAAAAGAAGGGTAAAAGCTAAGCAATGGGGGTTAAGTGACTTGCCCAGGGTCAACAGAACTAGGAAGCACTATTTTTCCCCTTAAAACCCTTCCTTCTGTCTTAGGATAAATACCAGGTATTGATTCTAAGGCAGAAGTAGGGCTAGGCAATGGGGGTTAAGTGACTTTCCCAGGGTCACACAGCTAGGACAAGTCTGAGGTCCAATTTGAAGTACTAAGCCAGTACTAGCTGTCCTATGTGAAGCACTTTTTTTTTTAAAGCCTTTACCTTCAGTCTTAGAATCTATATTGTATATTGGTTTTAAGGCAGAAGAGCAGTAAGGGCCAGGCAACTGGGATTAAGTGACTTGCCCAGGGTCATACAGTTAGGAAGTACCTGAGGCTGGATTTGAACCTTCTGTCTCTAGGTTTGGCTCTCAATCTATTGAGCCACCTTTCTGCCCCCTGCAAAGCACTTTTGATGGTGATAGAGAAGATGATGATGGTTCTGGTCAAAATGGTGGTCATGACAGTAATCATCCCTATTACCTCTCCCCAATTCCCTCTGTTTTTTTTAGATAAAATACTACTTTTCTTTTTTTTTTTTTTTTTTTGGTTGATTAGTTGTGTTCAGCTCTTGGTGATCCCACTTGGGAGTTTTCTTGGCAGAGATACTGGAGGGTTTTGGCATTTCCTTCTCTAGCATATTTTATAGTTGAGGAAACTGAGGCAAACAGAATTAAGTGATTTGGCCAAGGTCATACAGCTTAGTATCTGAGGTCAGATTTGAATTCAGGTGTTCCTGACTCCAGGGCTGACACTCTATGTACTGTGCCACCTGGATGCTCCAAAATGATACTTATGAGGCAGCTAATTGGTACAGTAGATAAAGCACGAGATCTAGAGTCACAAAGACCTGAATTCAAATCTAGCCTCAGATACTCAATAGCTGTATGATCCTGGGCAAGTTACTTGACCACTCTCTTTTTCAGTTTCCTCAACTGTAAAATGGGATCATAATAACATCAACTTCCCAGGATTGTTCTGAGGCACATAGTAAGCACTTAAATGCTTGTTTCCTTCTTTCCTTCCTTATTTTATAAGGAAGTTATAGCTACCTCAATCTATTGGGAAGACAGAATAGTACAGTAGAGGTCAAAAGGTACACAATCTGGCTCTGCTCTTTATTAACTTTGTGACCTTGAATAAGTCTCTTAACCAAAATTTTCAAGTGGGAAAAAAGGTCATTTAGTTCAACCCATGCATCCCAAAAAAGAATCCTCTCTGCCAATACCTAATAAGCCATTACCCAGTTTTTAATTGAAGAACTCTATAGGGATTGGAAACCCACTGCCTCCTAAAGCAACCCATTCCACTCTGGGAGGCTTTAATTATTAGGAAATTTCTCCTGGCCTCAGGATTAAATCTGCCTCTTTGCAATTTCTACCCAGCATTCCTAGTTCTATCCTCCAGGCCCAAGAAGAACAAGTTTAATCACTCTTCAGAGCAGCATTCCTTCAAATACTAGAAAACAACTATATCAGTGTATAATTACCATAGGGATTATATAATTGCCATAAAACTAAAAAATCTTCTGAGAAAGAAACATTTCAGGAAAGAGAGCTTGATAACTCTTTGAATCTAGAAGCTGAATTGTTTAAAGAAGGCACCATGAAGATGCCTGAAAAAAACCTCCACAGCATCAGAAGATCCAAAACGAACTTTGGAGTATAACTGACTGAACTTTGGGGGTTGACCACAAGTATTTTGGAAATATGCCACAGGAGATTGCCCTCCCCCCCATTGGCTTGTCAATGCGCCTAGCAAACCTTGGTTTTCTCTATCTATTTCTCTATCTGTCTGTCTATCTATCTATCTATCCTATCTCTATCTCTTTTATTTCCCTCTTATCTCTAACTATTGAATATTGTATGTACCTTTAGCTAGAAGACCTTTAGAGATACAAAATAGTTATGTAAAATGATGCATTGGGGAGACTAGCCTCCCAAAGACTCACAGGGGGGATTGTGAAAGGAAATTCTTGGTTCTCTTTGCCTATTCTGAGTTTACACTTTCGAAAAGGGAATCTTTTGTTCTCTTTGCCTAGAGTTAGGCAGTTAAAGCTTTGGTTAACAACAACTTAAGTACCCCTACCTAGTACCTCACTAGATTGTGAGGACAGGATTAACTCTCCTTTGTCTACCTTTTGATTGAATCAATACAAGCTTGAACTAGGTGGAGGAGCTCTGAGAACCACTTGAATTCATACCCTGTTTGGTGCTGGGTAGGAGGCCAGTAAAATCCTTAGATAGCTCCACCCTTTTTTCTAGCTCAAACAGCCAGAGACTTTTGAATTTTTTGGGAGTTCACACACTCAAAAAAGTGTGAATCCTAGGAGGAGAGTGCTGGACAATTTGAAGGCTGTGATTGGCCCCTGTGAAAAGGGGCAGAGACAGGAAACCACCTTGGGCTGGAGGCAGTCTGGTAAGGTTGATTCTGGTGGAGAGTATCTCCTAGAGATAGTCTTCAAAGGAACTTCACTGGAGACTGAGGCTTGGATTGTGGCTTCGACTTAGATTCTGACTCCTGGACTACTTTGTTGGGTGAGTGAAAAGGGCTGACTACTTTCCTAGTTTCCTAAGAGACTAGCTTCCATCTTGGAGGAGGCCTCTTAGTTACTCGCTACTGACCCTCCTGGCTGAGGACTAGAATAGGTATTTTCTCTAACCTCTCTCATATTTCTCTATTTTATTGTTTCCCCTCTATTTTGTAAATAAACTTCTGACTTGCGACCACATTATTTACATAATTTAAGTCCAACCACTAAATTCAACCTTTACATCAGCCCTTCAGATACTGGAAAATGACATTAGCCCTTCAAAAACTTGAAGGCACCTATAATTCCTCCATTGAAGAGTTCTCTTCTCCAGGCTAAATGTATCCACTTTATGCAACCTCTTCTTAAAGGGAAGTGATCAACCCCAGAAATTAAAATGATCCATTCAAATAATACCAGATGAAAAGCATAGTACAGTGGGAAGAGCATTGGTCCTGAAAGCAGAGGATCTGGGTTCCAGTCCCACCTCTCATGTTAACTGTGTGACCTTAGCCAAATCATGATTCCCTTTGTCTGAACTATTTCCTTACTTACAAAATGAGAGGGTGGACTAGATGCCCCTCTGAGTTCCCTTCTAGCTCTAGCTCTTTGCTCCTTCAATCTTCCTTCTCTATGTCTTTGGATTCTATGTTCTAGGGCCACTCACAGCCAAACTAAAAAGAAGAGTTCTATGGAAAGTCAGCAGTGGACAGGGAATAGGTCCAAGGTCTTCAAATTCAGGGAGAGGGCAAAGAGGGAGAACCTAGATATACTTCCCTACACACAACACTGAAACTCAGGACCCCTTAGGAACAAAGAGGAAGTGGCTCAAAGCCCACTCCAGGTCAATGTACCATTGTCCCCCTTTACCCTGTCCTTGGTGGGGCTTTGGTCCCTGACAGTAACATGAATTATTTAAATAGTGCAAGACAGATGGGAAAGGGGTTGTCTGGCCTGCAGCCCAGAAATCTGTTTGCCTTCTGGGGGCAAACCACAATTTGGAAATATGACTGGATCAGAGTACCGCTTCACTGACAACCCTGAATTCAATTCCCTTCAAAGGGGAGCTTATGGGCTACTGTGAGTGCTTTCTATTTATAGAGGAGAAACTGAGAGTATCTATTTATAGACTCTTGTGAGCCCTTTGCAATTTTTGCATTTTCTGTACTGCTGAAATAAATGCTATTTTTTCTTCCTAATATGTATCTGTTACCTTGAATGCTTGTGTAGAATCTGGGGGAAAGGGTAGACAATTACCAGGACAGCCAAAGGTGAACAATCTCATCTCCAATTTCCAAGAGGTGGAGGAACTAGAATTGTTTCTCTGTTATCCTCAAATATTGGTGGTCTAAGGGATGACAGGCTAAGAAAAAAAACCCTAATTACATTAAAGGAAGAGGGTAGCCCTTAGCAATGGTGGCTGGAAATACTGAACAACTAGCTCTCCAGAGAAAAAAAGAAATATAAATATACGTGTATATTTATATTTATAGATATATTACACACTTTTGAGTTTAAGTTGCATTATTAACATCTTCTCTATCACTTTCTTAAGTCTAGATAATCAACAAAACAATAAATTAAACCCTGGTCTATAGCTTTTCAATGTCCAAAGTATGAAGGCTCAGGTGAAAAATTTAACAATCAACTTTCAAGAGCTGGTTCCAGATGACTCCAGGACATATTATTTTGTAAAAGTTAATATGACCGATAAGTGGTTAAAAGGAAGTGGGGTTCAAGGGACACCTGTTATAAGGAATATCATCAGTGGAAGGCTGGAACCAGTGGCAGAGTCATCCCAATCCCCTTTAAGGGTACCAGAGAACCTTGAGAGAGGTTGAAATGTACCACCTAGACTTTAGTCAACCCCTTCCAACAAAAAGTTCATTACATGAAGGACCATCACAAATAGGGAATAGCAAGGAAACCCATTTGTCCAAGCAAATAGAAAATGGAAAAGTTATACAGATTAAAAGATATCAAGTAATGCACGAACCTGAATGAATGCTTTGGCTGTGAGGCAGATGAAACCTTAACACAACCATTGAGAAAGGGAACAATCTCACCCAGATGAGGTTCATTCTCATCAGTCTCTAGAATTTCAAACAAGACCAGGAATGCGATGGGTATGGCTTCCCATGCACATCCACCATTCCAAAGTCTGTCTCCACTCACTCTATGTAACTCCTTTTCTCCATGTGTCTCTCCTGACAAGTGTGTCTAGAAATAACTAAAGTTACATTCCTTATGGCAGGTGTGTTCAGTGTTTTCTGTTAGTGGGGAGTTATCTCTCTTAAAGTATACACTTATGCCAGTATTTCCCCTCTTATAGATGGGAGACGAGTTGCACAAGAGTAATGGTGATTACCCTGATTCCCATTGCCTGAAGCCCAGGTGTGTTACATTTCACCCTCCCCCAGGGTTCTCCTCTACCCTTAATTGGGACTCTTTGCCACTGGTTCCAGCCCCAACTTACAGTATTTGGTCTCCAATGTTAATGTGAATTATTTAGATAGTATGGATAGTATTCCTGAATAGTAAGAGATGTCCCCTGAACCCCAGTTCCATTTAACCACTTATCAGTCATATTAACTTTTACAAAGTTTAAACAAAGTTTTAATAACAAATATATAGCATGATCCCCAAAACATGGGGCATGATCCCCACTGCCTCAGTTTCTGGAGAGGGAAGGGGGAGTAGAATCACAGCTTAGCTCAGTTCCTCTATAGCACAGTCCTAAGTTCCAAGTCCAAAGACCCACTTGGTTTTATATCCCAGACATCCTGGCTCCTCAGAACTTCCCTGGTGGTTTGGTTGGCTTCATATCTGGCCTGTAATTCTGCCTTTAAGGTCTCTATTGCTTGGTTCTATCTCCAGAGTGGATTCTACCTCTTGCATCTGAAACTGAAAAGGGCAAATGAAGTAGATAACCAGAAACCCCTGGTCCATTTGAGGTCACAGGACCTAAAAGGGAAGAGGAGAGCCCTTCCTTCCTCCTCAGTTCAGTTCATGGCATCCATGCTTGGGGATATACTTTCACCCTCTCTGAACAGAAGAGGAAAGAGTTAATGAGCAGGAAAGACCATGAGACTGTCCCAGGTTGGCAGTTTTAAAGACAGTCTGTTCTGGCTATACGGCCAGTTGAAGGAGGTGACTCCCATCCATACGTGGTAGGTAAATGCAAGATAGCTTTTCCCAAAAGCAGAGTGCCTCCGTTAGGTGATGCTGCCATACTCCAAAGTCCAGGTTATCTAAGTATTACACCCAAGATTCAAACCTAGGTTCTAGCTGTGTGACAAGTCACTTAATATCTTTTACCTCTGTTTTTTCACTTGTAAAATGAAACAGATGGTTTCAGTGGCCTCTAAAGTCCTTTCCAGCCCTAAATCTGCAATTCCCTAATCCTCTGATTCCAAATCCAATGCTCTTTCTCTAAATCATACTGCCTCTTTCGCAAGGAACAAGCATAGGGACTAAGGGCTCAGCCTGGGAGATACGGAATACATTCCTTGGGCCACACTTAGTTGTGTTGGAAAAAAAAAAAAAAGACTTTCTTCCAGATTGGTTCTTGGCTTTTCTTTGGGATGGGAGAAGGTAGATTATGGGAAAGGCAAAGGATTCTGAGGGTGCTTTAATTAGTGCTAGGGCCCTTCCTGTGCTTTAAGGGTTATTTAACTGTCAATATGTGGGTTTGTTTTTCAAGTCCAAGACTTCTTCCAAAAATCACAGACTTGGGAGTCTAAGGGAGCCTCAGAGCTCAGCTGTCTAACTTACACCCAAGGATGAAACTCCCTCTATGACATCCCTGACTAATCATCCTCCAGTCTCTGATAAACTCATTACCTCTCCAGGCAGCTCCTTCTACCTTTAGACAGCTCTGTTAAGAAAGGCTTCATTTCATGGAGCTGAAATCTCTCTGGGAAACTTCCAATGAATCAGTCAATCCTTTAATTAGCATTTTGTTGCTGTTCAATTATTTTAGTCATGTCCAACCCGTTGTGACCCCATTTGGGGTTTTCCTTCTCCAGTTCATTTTTCATATGAGGAACTAGGGCAAACAAAGTTAAGTGACTTGCCTAGGGTCATACAGCTAGTAAGAGTTTGAGGCCAGATCCGAACTCAGGTCTTCCTGACTCCAAGTCCGGGGTTCCATCCTCTGTGCCAACTAGCTGCACCAAGAAACATTTATAAAGTGTCTACTATGTGCCAGTCATTATGCTAAGAACTTTAGATACAAAGAAAAGCAAAGAGACAGTTCCTGCCCTGTAGGAGCTCACAGACTAACAAAGGAGACAACACATGAACAATTCTTGAAGAACCAGATAGATCCTTGATAAAAATGGAGGCAATCCCAAGAAAGAAGGAACTGGCATCAAGTCATTGCTACTAGTTCTGCCCTCTGGGGCCAACCAGAATCTGCCTATCACCTCCTTAACATGGCAGACTTTCAAAAGTTTTACATCGTAGGACCCCATTTTTTCACATCCGGGGGGACAAAGTTCATCTCATCCTTCTGTCCATGATGCTTCTCCTTCCCTTTTCCCTAAACCAGGAGTTAGATTAGTAATTCCCCAGACTCTATTGTCCTGAACTGCAAGCCTGTGAGTGGCCTTCGTGAGTGCCCTCTGGAGCCAGAACAGCCTGCCCTCTCTGCCCACAGCCACAGGAAACACAAACTCCCCATTGTCTTCTAGTTTTCTCTGTCCCCCTACACTTGCCCTACCCTCCCAATAGCTTCTCTGTTTCCCTATCTAATCCCTGACCTACTTTCTCCTATTTCAGAAGACATAGAAAGCATTCTCATTTGCACTCCCCCCCTTTCCTTCCCAAACCAACACCATGAAACAACCACTCAGGGAAAGTAAATTCCTTTTCAGACTTCTTCCTTGGGAGAAGTCAGCAAAGAACTGTATTTGCGAAATTGCCCAAAAATAAGATGTTAAATCTAGAGCTGGAAGGGAGGACTTTGGGTGATGATCTCTAGTTCAACCCCTCATTTTACCGAAGAGGAAACTGAGGCAGGAAACTAAGTGATCTGGCAAAGATCACAGAGGTAGCGATTGCTTAGTTGTGGTTCAAACTCAGGTCCTATGATTCCAAGTTCAACATGGTTTCCATTGCACCATCCTGGAGCCCATCTTTCTTGTGATATTGTCTTTGGCTACAAAGCAAGGACAGTCATGAGCTCAGAAGAAGCAAAACTGCTGGTGACCCAGAGGGTAATGGTGGCAAGTACAAGACTGGATAAGATAGGATGTGGCACAAAAATATCATTGCGGACAAGAATCTCCAGAAAAGGAAGCTGCCTGGTCATGTAGCAAGAGAGATTAATAAAAGGTAGAGCAAATACTGAACTGGTTTCAGGAGGGCATGAGATTAGGTGCCACTCCACAGAGGGAGAAGAGCTCTGGGGTTGAGAGTTCAGGAGACCAAGTTTCAAAACCCAGCTCCAATCCTCCCTAGCTATGGGACCTTAGACAAGTCACTCCCTTGCTGTGTGCCTCTATTTATTCTACTGTAAAAAACAAAATAAGAGGACCTTGGTCTGTTGTCGTTCCATTATTTCAGTGGTATCCAACTCTACATGATTCCATATTGGGATTTTCTTGGCAAAAATACTGGAGTGGTTTGCCATTTCCTTCTTCAGCTCATTTTCCAGATGAGGAACTGAGGCAAACAGGGTTAAGTGACTTGCCCAGGGTCACATAGCTAGTAAGTATCTAAAGCTGGTTTTGAACTCAAGAAGATGAGTCTTCCTGACTCCAGGTCCAGCCCTCTTATCTACTGCAACACCCAGCTACCCAAGGACCTTGGACTAGATGGACTCAAGAATTCTTTTCGGTTCTAACAGTTAATGAAACTGAGGTTAGTAAGGGCTCTTGGGGCCGGGGAAAAGCCAAGCCTTTCCCTGGAGAAGCCCCAGAATGAAGCCTAGCCCTCCGAGTTCTTCCCCAAAGGAATGGGAAAGGAGAATGAGACTCCTAATTAATTCTGCTCTTGTGAGTGGGGAGGTAGGCAAGGGAGGGCAGGCAATGCAGGCAGCAGTTGCAGGTGATGAGGCCAGCCAGGGAATGCTCCTGGGTCCCTCCACAGGTGTTTACCTGAGCCAATCCCTGATGCTTTGGCTCCCGGAGCCCAGGGAACAAGTAAGATTTCCAGCCTGTCAACTTTTCTTCCCCTGGGGCAGGTCACAGCTGGCGCCAACCAGCCCAGACCAGAGGATATTGCAGAGAGAATCAAAGGCCATGCTTGAATCATCTGTCCAGCTGTCAGGCCATTAACCACAGAAATCCAACTGTCAAGCTATTAACCACAGTGATCCAGCAGCCCTTGGGAGCTGTGAAAGAGGAAAGAGGAAAAAGTCTAGGGGCAGGATGAATTGAAGACACCCATCCTCCAACTTCAAGGAGCAATTTTTTAAAAAAACCTTTAAGTTCTGTCTTAGAATCAATACTACCTTTGGTTCCAAGACAAAAGAACAGTAAAGGCTAGGTAATGGGAGTTAAGTGACTTGCCCAGGGTCACACAGCCAAGAAGTATCTGAGGTCAGATTTGAATCTAGAACATTTTCTGTCTTTAGGCCTGATTCGCTATCCACCAAGCAACCTAGCTGCCCCCATACTTAGACTATTCTTAAGAAGACTGGAAAATGAGCTTTGAAGAGAATGAAGAGGACAAGATCAGTTTTCTGATATCTGAAGAACTTTTACATGGAAGAAAGAGCCAACTTCTTTGGGGGGATCCCAAAGTGCAGAACTAGGACCAATGGGAAGGCCAGAATGATGGGATGGAAAGAATATTAGATCTAGAATCAGAAGGCCCGAGTTCAAATCCCAACTCTGACTCTGACTTTCTGAGTGCCCTTGAGGCAAATCCTCAATTTCTCCAAATATAAAATGAGGGGGTTGAACTAAGCGGGCTCTCAGGTTTCTCCTAGCTATATGTTCTATGATCTAGGCCAGGGTAGGCAGATTCAGAAGCCATGCAAGAAAGAACTTTCTAATTATCAGAATGGCACTCCAATGGAATGAGCTACTTCATAAAGTCATTAATTCCCCATCATTAGAGGCAGTCAAACAGACAATCCCACTCTCAAGGAATCTGAAGAGGAGTTGCCTGCTCAACATGAAAGGTTAGAATAGACATTTTAAAAATTGGATAAAATTAAATTTAAATTAGAAAAAGAAGACAGTCTTTAAATATCCCTCCCAATTCAAACACTAATTCCATGAGTTCATTAACATGGATTTGAAATCAGTAGATGTGAGTTCAAATCCTCTCTCTCTACCACTTACTTAATAGCTGTGTGACCCTGGGAAAGCCACTCCCCTTCAGCTATTGTTGCTCAAACCAGCTAGAGATAAAATTTAGTATAATTTAGTAGGGCCTGACAAAATCTAATCCCACTGCTCTTCCAGTAATTATTTCATGTGGTGAAAGCCTATGATGCAAGCCTTCTGGTGCTGACCTTATAATCATCAGGGATATAGGAAGAAGACAGGCTGACTGAAACTTATCTACAAGTTTTGAAAGTTTCCATTTTCACCTACTATTGATTCTTTCAACTTCACTCAGTCCTTGTAGGGGATACAATGAAGTTTGTGGATTGGAGGAAGAATCTTCAAAGGGATCCTTTATGACCTTTGTGTAAAATGAATCTTTCTAGCATTTGAAACTGTCTTAAGAGAGAGTCTCCAAACAGGAAAACCAGGACTTAAGAGTTTCTTTGCAACTAACTATTAAAGCAATTCTATATGGGGAAGTTTCAATGCTAGCTGATAATTTACAGACAGTTATGAAAATATATGTAAAGCCTTTGGATTTAAATATTTATATGAAATCATTAGAGGTGCCAAGCTTGCCTTCAGTAGGCGGGAAAACACCCAAGTTTGTCTGAACTAGATAAAAATATTGGGAAGGGGCAGTTAAGTGGCTTGGTGGATAGAGAGCCAGGCCTAGAGATGGGAGGTCCTAGGTTCAAATCTGGCCTCAGACACTTGTGCAAATCACTTAACTCCCATTGCCTAGCCCCTGCCCTACTTCTGCCTTGGAACCAATGCACAGAAGATTAATTTTAAGACAGAAGGGTTTTTTAAAAGAGAGAGAGACATTGTAGGATACCTATGAGAACTTAAAGAAGGGTTTATCCGAAATCAAGAGACCCCGATTCAAATTCAAATTCTAAATGGAATCTTAGTAACTGGCAACTCCTGGGTAAGTCATGCCTTCTCCAAGGCGCACATTCTCTCATGTGAATAATGGGGGTACAGCACTAGCATTTGCAGCCTCCTCAGGCTGTTGTAAGGCTGACAGGACTACAGGAATGGGCATTATGATTATCCTAACAAGGCCTTTGACTTAGAACATGTTCAGAAGGGAATCCATGTGTCAGCTGGCATGGGAGAACTTGGAAAAGGTACAGGAGTTAATGAATGAAGAGGATTTATAAAGTCCATGAGGAAGGTTCAAGTCCCCAGGACTGTTTTCCTTGGAGAAGATAAGACTGGGGGAAGAGCTATTAATGAGATTAAATTATATAGATATAGATATAGATATAGATATAGATATAGATATAACTAGTTCTAAACTTAACTTTAGGCAGGTCTCTTCCCCCTCTGGGTCTCAGTTTCCCCAGATGTAAAATGAAATGGATTGCTTAGATGGCTTCTAAGGTCTTTTAAAGATCTAGAGTCCTGTGATTCATTTTTTCCAGTCTAGGTTTAGAAGGGAGATGGATGGGGGCAGGGTATTGCTGGGAGAAATGTCTAAGCTCAGTGTCCACGATCTTTCAAACTGTGAGGTCTCTTGCCCAGCAGGATCTGTCCCCCTGCTCTTGCTCCCTTCACAGAGCTCCATTTTTGGGGCTTTTATGGCTATCTCCACTATAGCCCAGAGATTTGAAGTTTGGGAATGGCCTGAGTTCCCAGGGCAGAGCTGGCTAAGGAGACAGCCCAAATCAAATGGGGAGCAGTAGGGATCATCCCTTGTGACCAATCTATTTTTAGCAGCAAGACTTGCCTCCTTTAGCCACCCCTGGGCTCCCTTGGGATTGGGCTTGAGCCTTCCAAGGAGCTGAGAAAGATGTCATCTCTCTGGGGACACACTCTTGGGAGCTGCTCCAAGGCATAAGTGTCACTGGACACTGCTGATGATGCCAGAACACTGAGGACAGAACAAGCTAACCTCAAGCTTTGAAGCACAGAATCCAAGATTTGTAGGATAAGAGGGCAAGACAGATGGAAAGAGAAAGGAATAAGCACTTATACAGGTGCCATTAAGAACACTGGGCCTGGAGAGGAAGACCTGAGTTCATATCTGGCCTCAGACACTTCCCAGCTGTGTGACCCTGGGCAAGTCACTTAACCCCCATTGCCTAGCCCTTACTGCTCTTCTGCCTTGAAACCAATACTCAGTAAGATGGAAAGTAAATTGTTTTGTTTTGTTTTGTTTTAATGCAACTGGGAAATTTTTAAAATGTAATTCAAAAAATGAAATTGAGAAAACAAATAAAAAATGATAATAGATGATTGCCTTGACAAAAGAATGCACTGGAGAAGGAAATAGCAAACCATTCCAGTATCCTTGCCAAGAAAGCCCCATGGATAGCTACTAGTCCATGAGGTCACGGAGAGTCAGACGTGGCCAAATGACTAAACAACACATACGTGCGTGTGTGCATGCCACATATACACACCAAGCACTATGAAGAGTGCTTTACAAATATTATCCCATTTGATTCTCACAGCAACCCCGGGAGGTAGGTGCTGCCATTATCCCCATTTTACAGATGCAGAAACCAAGGCAAACAGCAGTTAAGTGACTTGCCCAGGTTCACACAGCCACTAAATATCTAATGATGGATTTCAACTGAGGGGTCCCTGACTCCAGGTCCAGTGCTCCAAATACCAAACCACCTAGCAGGAGACAATCTGTTAGAGGGAAGGCACTAGAATTAAGAGGGAGTAGGAAAAACTTCCGTTAGAAGATGAGATTTTAGCTGAAAGTTAAAGGAAGCCAGGAGGCAAACATGAAGAGGGAAAGCATTCTAGGCTTTCTGGATGGCCAGACAAACCGCCCAGTGCTGAGAGGCAGAGCATCCCATTCATGGAAGGAACTTCAAGGAGGCCAGTGCTATAAATCAAAGATAAGTGGAAGAAGTAAGACATAAAAAGGCTGGAGGGACTTTCATCCCAGGGAATCAGCAGCTGACAGTAGAGAACAAGAGAAAGATCTGACACATTGGAGGCTGGAGGGTGGCAGGTAGGTGGCTCAGTGGATAGAGAGTCAGGCCTGAAAATGGGAAGTCATGGGTTCAAATCTGGCCTCAGACACTTCCCAGCTATATGACCCTGGGCAAGTCCCTTAACCCCCATCACCCTGCCCTTACCGCTCTTCTGCCTTGGAACCAATACTTAGTAATAATTCTAAGATGAAAGACAAGGATTTAAAAAAGAGGGAGACACAGAGGGGAATAGATGACTCCCTAGAAGGCCAGGAGAGTTGACTGTTACGTTCTGATCTCCTAAAGGGAAGTTCTTACTCTTTCTGAATCATGGACCTCTCTGGAAGGCTGGTGAAGCCTACTCAGAATAATGTTTTTAAATGAAAATACATTGGATTGTAAAAGGAAACCAATTATCCTGAAATGTAGTTTTCAAAAAATTTTTTTAAAAATTTAAGCCCTTTACCTTAGAATCAATGCTGTGTATTGATTTCAAGGCAGAAGAGCTAGGCAAGGGGGCTTAAGCAACTTGCCCAGAGTGCCACATCTAGGAAGTGTCTGAGGTTAGATTTGAACCCAGGACCTCTTGTCTCTATGTCTGCCTCTCAATCCACTGAGTCACATCAGTTTTCAAATATTTTTTAAACAGTTTTATTGGGCTCAAAGTAATGAATCCCTGAGCCTACTCAGTCTAGTCTGGAATCATGAGAAACTTTCTGGAATTGGGACTGATTGATCCTAGGGAATTTGGATCACCCATTCCTAGACTTGGAGCTACAAGAGGGACTTTGAGGCTATTTATTACAGCTTGCTCCTTTACAGTCAAATGAGAAAATTTAAAAGGAATAAAGGCTAAGCTACTTCTCCAAGGTCACAGAGGTAGCAAATACCAGAGGTGGAATTTGAAAATCCAAGTCACTTGGCTCCAAGATCACACACCTTGATCTATCTGCCAACTAGCTTCCTAATCAGTTATCCAATTGAACAATTATTTATTTAGGACATGCTTTGTGCAGGACACCTTGCCAGGAGCCAGGGATACAAAGCCAAAACAAAAAGTAGCCTCTGTATCCACCCTGTGCGAGATACTGTTGCTAGATGTTGGGGATTAAAAACAAGATGAAACTAGCCCTGGCCTCGAAAAGTTTATGTTTATATTCTACTGAGGAAAAGCATCTGGAATTCAACTATGTCAGCTAGGTGGTTCAGTAGATAGAGCCAGGCCTAGAGATAGGAAGTCCTGGGTTCAAATCTAGACTCAAACATTTCTCAGCTGTGTCACCCTGGACAAGTCACTTAATCTCTATTGCCTAGCCCTTACCACTCTTCCACCTTGTGACAACCTTGTTTTTTTGCAACCCTCAAGCACCCTTGAATCACCCTAGATAGGAATTGCAGGCTTGTCCAAGGCTGAACAATAAACCTTTAAGTTCTCTTGATCACCCTAGATAGAATTAGCAGATCTCATCAAATCTTTTTTTTTTTTAAACCCTTATCTTCCGCCTTTAGAATCAATACTGGGTATTGGTTCCAAGATGGAATAGTGGTAAGGGTAGGCAATGGGGGTTAAGTGACTTACCCAGGGTCACACAGCTAGAAAGTTTCTGAGGCCAGGTTTGAACCTAGGACCTCTGGGCCTGGCTTTCAATCCACTGAGCCACCCAGCTGCCCCCTCCTCAAATCTTAAGTACCTTTTTGGTCTTCTTAGTTTCTTACTCTATCTAGGCAGCTTCCAGGGATTCTAGCCTCTGGTTAGAATCCTCTTTCTAACCAGGCCTCCATGTAAGCCAATCAGTTGTCCTTCCTTTCCTGTACTTCCTAAAGAATATCTAAGACCAAATGTGTCTATCTTCAAGGCAGCTGATCTTGGCTCCTGATCTTCGCTTCTTTTGTTCTTTCCTGTCTTTTTTTATTATTACATTATTATTACTTAAAATCCTTTCTTTCTGTCTTAGAATCAACACTATGTACCAAGGCAGAAGAGTGGTAAGACAGGGATTAAGTGACTTGCCAAGTCTGAGTAGGAAGTGTCTGAGGTCAAATTTGAACCCAGGACCTCTAGTCTCCAGGCCTGGCTCCAAAATCACCAAGCCACCTAGCTGACCTCTATTATTTTTTTTTAACCCTTACCATCTGTCTTTTTTTTATTATTATAAAGATATTTTATTTTTACCAATTACATGTAATAAATTTCCACTTGAGTTTTCTGAAGTTATATGACCCAAATTGCCTCCCTCCCTTCCTTCAGCCTTCCCAGAGCTAACAAGCAATCCAATCTGGGTTATACAGGTGTAATCATGGAGAACATATTTCCATATGACCTTCTATTTAGAATCAATTCTAAACCAGAAGAGGGGCAAAAGCTAGGCAATTGGGGCTCAGTGACTTGCCCAGGGTCACATAACTAGGGAGTATCTGAGGTCATATTGGAATCCAGGTCCTCCTGACTCCAGATCTGACTCGCTATCCACTATGCTACCTCCCTGACCCTCTTTCCTCTTCTTAGCTGAAGGATTAATGGAGATGGCTATGATCTCGTATGAAGAAGTCAACAAGTATTTATTAAGCACCTACTATGTCCCAGGCACCGTGCCAAGTACAGAATATTTTTAAAAGGCAAAAGATGATCCCTGATCTCAAGGACCTTATAAAAGCTTAGAAAGGTCAGAATAACAAGCCACCAGAGGTTTAGGAAGGACAGATCCCACACAGTTTACTGGCAACTGATGCCGGGGAGGATGGACCTACAGATTCATCCCAGCAATGAATTTCCAGGCAGCTAAGGTGCCCTTTCCTGTAAGCAAGAGAGTGATGTCATCCATCTATGCCACATTTGGAATTCAACTCAGAGGGCTGAGTGCTTTATAGCTTTTGGATTGAGCCCATTTTCTTTACAGACCAAGGTTATTTAGGGGAGAACTGGGCTCTTCCATTCCAAGTCATTAGGCACTACCAGAAATAGGCTTTCACCTTGCTCCCAGCCAGTCAATAAAAATGTAAGCACCAACTATGTGCCAGGACTGTGCTAAGCACTGAGGACGAAGCAAGGTAAAAGACAAACTCTGCTTAATGGGATAGACAAAATGCAAACAAGTAAGGAGAGATAAGCTACACCCGGGATAAATTAGAGATAATCCAGTGGACCATGGGAAGGCCTTAGCATTAAAGATTAGCAGAGGATTCCAGTAGAAGAGAGGGTTTTAGCTGGGGCTTGAACAAAGCCAGGAGGCAGAGATGTGAAGAGAAAACTTGCAGGCATCAGAGAGAGCTGGTGAAAATTCCCAGCATTAGGAGATGGAGTATATTGTTTATGGAAGAGCAAAGAACCCAGCGTCACTGAATCAGATGGTACATGGTGGCATGTAAGATGTAAAAAGACTGGAAAAGTTAGGAAACAATTCCGAGTTGTGTGACCCTGGGCAAATCATTTACACCAATTGCCTAGCCTTTACCACTCTTCTGGGATGGAATTAACATACAATATTATTATTAGCATTAGTGTTTTTGTTTTGTTTTGTTTTGTTTTTAAACCCTTACCTTCTGTCTTGGAGTCAATACTGTGTATTGGTTCCAAGGCAGAAGAGTGGTAAGGGTAGGCAATGGGAGTCAAGTGACTTGTCCAGGGTCACACAGCTGGGAAGTATCTGAGGCCAGATTTGAACCTAGGACCTCCTGTCTCTAGGCCTGGTTCTCAATCCACTGAGCTACCCAGATGCCCCCTGTTTTTTAAAAAAAAATTTTTTTAATTTTTAAATTTTTTTTAATTTTATTTTTAAATAAATTTTTAATAAATTTCTAAAAATTTAAAAATTTTTAAATGTTTTTTTTTTTAAAAAAAGCCAGCTGGGTGGCCCAGTGGACTGAGAGCCAGGCCTAGAGACAGGAGGACCTGGGTTCAAATATGACCTCAGACACTTCCCATTACCTGGGCAAGTCATTTAACCCCCACTCTTCTGCCTTAGAACCAATACATAGTATTGAGTCTAAGAAGGTAATGGTTTAAAAAAATAAAATAAAATTTAAAAATAATTTTAAAAAATAAAAAAATTAAGAAGAAAACTTAGAAAAGGGGCAAATTATGAAGGGTTTTAAACACCAAACAATTTCACAAATAATTATTGATAGACTATGGAACCAAAATCCCCCCTCCCTTCAATCCCTACTGAAACTAACAGGCCCTCCCCACAATGCCTGACAGCCCCAGAAATACCTGGCAGAACACCAGGACTGTCCATTCCTTTCCTATCCTACATGGCTAGGCAGCAGCCCCGGAACTAGCCTCCCCTATCCCAGAGCCCACCCTCTCGGGGCCATCCAATGAGCTGAACCCAAGAAGCACACCTTGAGCAATAGAAGCAATCCAGGTTACTTCATCCCTGACAACCATCTTTTAAGAGGCTATCCCCATTTCCACTCAGGTAGAGACTGGGCAGCCATCTTTGCTGGTGCTGCTCTCTTGCCCCCTTTGCCCCATTCCTCTCCTCCCACTCAGAGGGGACTCCAAAACCACCTCTACCGGTACCAGGACCCCTCCCCCTTTGCCCCTCCTTGCCCCTTCTAGCCTCCAGTAAAGCCCTGCTATCCCACCCTACTCTAATCTCCTATGTCTCAGGGTAGGACTGATCAGAAGCCACTGAATCCAATCTCCTCATTTTACCGATGTAAGAGCTAAAGAACAAAAAAGACTCAAGATGGACCTGGAGTTATATAGCTAATAAACATCTGAGGAAGAATTCAAACTTGGATTTTTCTGGGTCTGAATTTAGCAATCGATTCACTGTGCGACCTGGTAAGAGGTGATGAGAACTGAAGAAGATAATAACTTTTTGAAGGGAAGAAAGTGAAAGGAATCAAAAGATGTACAGTTGGATTCAACATTTGGCAAACTGATTTGGGTGGTTGGAGAGGGAGAGTGGAGAATAAAAGATGATTATAAAGGTGGGAATCTCTTTGACCCAAAGGATGGTTGACAGAATCTACAGAAAACAAAGGAAATTAGCAAAAAAAAAAAAAAAAAAAAAAAGTGGGTGGGTGGGAGGTAGGGGGAGAAGAGAAGGAAAAGAGGAGATGCAGAAGGGAGGTAATGTTTGGTTTTGGACTCATTGACCTTGACACACCTATCTGAAGTCCAAGTTGATGTATCAGCAGATAGTAGGCGATATGAGACTAAAGTTTAAGAGAAACAGCCCTAGTTATGTAGATTTGAGATGTAGAAATCTGTACAGAGCTCCCATTTGATATAAGGAAGCTGATGGATTTACCCAAAGAGAGAGTTATGAATGAATGACCTAGTTCAGGAGGAAGCCCTTTCCTAGGAGTCTGGAGATGGTTGATAAGGGAGTCGCCACTAGAGAGATGTGAAGAGAATCCAGAGGGTGTGGTATCACTGAGGATCTGGTAGGAGAGATAGGCCAGCTCTCTCCTACTGGATTCTCCTGACCTGTGTCAAAAGCTACAAAGAGGTCAAGCTAGACAGGAGAATAGCAAGTGGGTTTAATGATTGCAAAGGTCTTGAATGTCTCAAAGACAAATGTCTGAGAGATGTTTTATTTTTTTTTTTTTAAACCCTTATCTTCCGTCTTGGAGTCAATACTGTGTATCAGCTCTGAGACAGAAGAGTGGTAAGGGTAGACAATGGGGGTCAAGTGACTTGCCCAGGGTCACACAGCTGGGAAGTGTCTGAGGTCAGATTTGAACCTAGGACCTCCTGTCTCTAGGCCTGGCTCTCAATCCACTGAGCTACCCAGCTGCCCCACTGAGAAATGTCTTAGCAATGTGGAAGGGTCTAAGAATCTAAGGATACAGTAGGTAACCAGGAAGTGGAAACATTAGATTTAGTTAATTATTTTCAGAAGTTTTATCTTTTAAGGGAAGGGAGGAAACAGGTTGTTAACTAGATGGGATAAAAGAGATGCTTCTTTAGGAGAGAACTGAATATGAAGTCAGTAATAAGGGAGAAGTCGAAGATGTACAAAAGAAGGTTTGCTCTTACTTGTTAGTGCTAATCCTGCTCTCTTCTGCCATACTCGCCATTTCCATGTCCAGCTATCTGTATCCACCTAACATGTCTCTGTTCTTGAGAAATATGGTCAAAGACATCAGATCAGACAATGACAATTTGGCCATTAGTGCCCCACTGTTGATGTGCATGTGCCATTTGGCTCCTACATTTGTTGTCCAAGAGGTTTTTGCTTATATATAATTTAAAGATGCTTGTGATGCATAAATTTGCATGATTTGAACTGAAAAATCCATGTGTAGACATCAACTGGAAATCCATTTGGCATAAGGGAATTACAAAAGACCAAACCAAATGAAAGACAAGGAAGGGAGAAAGGTACACAGGTCTTCTCACTAAGGTGACTATGACAGACATAGGTGACGCAGAAGCTAGTTATGAAAGGAAGAGTCTAGGAGTCAGACTTTTTTTAATTCAAAGATATTCTATTTTCCCAATTATATGTAATAACAATTTTCAATATAAATTTTCTGAAATGATAAGGTCCAAATTGTCTCCCTTCCTCCCTTTCCTCCCTGCCCTCAGAGTTGGTAAACAATTTGATCTGGGTTATATATGTATTATCATGCAAAACATAATTCTATACTGGTCATTGTTGAGACAATGACATATAAGGGAACACTCATATGTAAAGAGAATACTCATAAACTAAAACCCCAAAATAAAACCATAAGGAAAAAACCATAAGGAAACTAATGTAGAAAATGGTATGCTTTGATCTGCCTCCTAGGAATTGGGCTTTAGACAGAAATAGACCTACTAGAAGATCACACTACCATATGACAATGATGGGAGAAGAAGACATGTAGCCTGAGACTTGATTTGACTCTTGGTTTCACCACTTTGGATGGTATTTTTTTTTAACCCTTAACTTGGGCTTAGAATTGATACTAAGTATTGGTTCCAAGGCAGAAAATTGTTATAAGGGCAAGGCAACTGGGGTTAAGTGATTTGCCCAGGGTCACATAGCTAGGAAGAATCTGAGTCCAGATTTGAACCCAGGACCTCCCATCTTTATACCTGGCTCTCAATCCACTGAGCCACCTAGCTTCCCTTGACTATGTCACTTTTATCTTTATACTAGCAGCACTGAGCACACAGTAGGTATTCAAGAAAAAAAGATTGAAAATTTGTAATTAAAGATGGTATGGATCAAATGAGGAAAGGTTATTGAGGAGTGGGGATAGAAAAAATTTTGGAAGCCCACCAGCTGAAAGGTTAAATCACAACTTTCCTTCCTCCCTCATATGGTCTCTAAGAATTGCTCCCTGTTTATCTCCTTCCTCCCCCCACTCCTTCCTTTTTCCAGGACAGTGCTATTTTTGAAGGGACATGGCTATTTCTAGAAAGAAGATTATGTCCATTCCCACAGAAGAGGTACTGAAGGACAGAGGCCATCCCTACTCTGGGACTCTGCTCAAAACTCTTATGGCTTAGATTCCTGAATGGGAGGGGAAGATTTCTCCTTAGCCCAGAAGGGCATTCCTCTCTCAGAGCAAAAAGGAGCCCAAGCTCCAAACTGGCAGTATGTTGCCCAAAAAAGAAAGAAAAGAGAAAAAATAGATTCTCCCTAAACAAGTGGAAAAAGTCCTGGCCTGGGATTTAGGACCCCTAGCTGCATAAACTTTTTTTTAACCCTTACTTTCTGTCTTACTATCAACTCTAAGGCAAAAGGGTAAGGGCTAGTCAAAAGGGGTTAAGTGACTTACCTAGGGTCACACAGCTAGTAAATGTCTTGAGGTCAGATTAGAACCTGGGATCTCCTGTCTCCAGGTCTGGCTCTCAATCTACTGGATCACCTAGTTGCCCCAGTCCATAGACTTCTGATCCCCTTTTTACAGTTAAGATCACTGAGGCAAACAGAGATTAAGTCACTTGCCCAGGTTTACAAAGATAAGAAATATCTGAGGCTAGATTTGAGCTCAAGTCTTCCTGGTTTGACAGCTACACAACCATCACTCTGACCACTGCACTACCACTAGTCAGATTTCAACATGAATTTTCTTAAATTTAAATTTATTTATTAATTAAGAAAATTTTTCCATGGTTATATGATTCATATTCTTTTCCTCCCCTCTTCCCAACCCCCCCCTCCATAACCAATAAGCAATTCCACTGGGTTATACATGTGTCATTGATCAAGACCTATTTCCATATTATTGATATTTGCACTAGGAGTCTACATCCCCAATCATAGCCCCATTGAACCATGTGATCAAGCAGTTGTTTTTCTTCTGTGTTTCTACTTCCACAGTTCTTTCTCTGGATGTCAATGACTTTCTTTCTCATAAGTCCCTCAGAAATGTTTTGGATCATTGCATTGCTGCTAGTAGAGAAGTCCATTACAATTGATTGTGCCACAGTGTATCTGTGTACAATGTTCTCCTGGTTTTGCTCCTTTCACTCTGCATCAGTTCCTGGAGGTCTTTCCAGTTCACATGGAATTCCTCCAGTTCATTATTCTTTTGAGCCCAATAGTATTCCATCACCATTAGACACCACAATTTGTTCAGTCATTCCCTAATTTAAGGGCATCCCCTCATTTTCCATTTTTTGCCACCACAAAGAGCGCAACTATAAATATTTTTGTACAAGTCTTTCTCCTTATTATCTCTTTGGGGTATAAACCCAGCAATGGTGGGACTAGAACAAAGGGCAGGGAGTCTTTTAAAGTCCTTTGGGCATATCAACATGAATTTTGACATCTATTGACTCGGGATAGAAAAGGATCTTATATACTTTCTTGTCCAACTGTAAGTGAGGACATACATACATGAAGAGATTTATCCAAAATCAAACAAATATTACTTATCAATAGTAAATATTTACTGAGTATCTATTATGTGCCAAACATAGTATTTGGCTCTGGAAATGTAAATACAAAAGCAAGCCTGTCCCTACCTTCAATAAATTTATATTCTATTGGAGGATTTAATATGTCCTTTTTTGTTGTCGTTTGGACTGTTCCTACTTTTTTGACCCCATTTTGGTTTTCTTGGCAAAGATAGTACAGTTGTTTGCCATTTTCTTCTCCAATTCATTTTACAACTGAGGAAACTGAGGTAAATAGGATTAAGTGACTTGAGCCAGAATCACACAAGAGACTGAAGCCAGATTTGAACTCAGAAAGATGAGTCTTCTTGACTCCAAGCCTGGACTCTATCTCTGTGCCACCTATTAAATATGATATATCTATATATATATATATGTAATCAATACAAAGTGATTGAAGGCTGGGGAGGAGGTCTTAATAACTGAGGGAGAAGAGAAGACATCTTTAAGTAGGTGAAGCTTCCACTGAGTCTCCAAGGGATCTAGGGATTCCAAGAAGTAGAGGTGAGAGGGAAACTATTAGAAATAGATTGATCAGATTAGAATTTAATGGGACTGGGTGAATGGGATGGGTATTGTCAAGTGTAATCAGCCTGGGGGGATAAACTGAGACCCATCTTGGCCACCAATTAATTGAGGAGAAGGGTGGTAAGTGAGGCTATAGAGCTCAGTATGATTTTCTAGGTCTTGGACTGGGGTATTGTGTTCTTAGCAGAAATAGAGACTGGGAGGAAGTAGGTTTGGAAGGAACATCCAGTTAAGTAGCAAAACCAAAATAAGAGCCTCATTCCTCTAAGAGGACTTAGAGACAACAGGATAATCAATTAGAACTGGGGGATGAAGGGGTAGAGGGAACTTGAGAAATCCTCTAGTACAAGTCTCTCATAAGAGGAAATCTAGAGAGATGAAGTAATTTTTCTGAGAATATATATGTAGTAAACAGAAGAACCAAATTCTGAACCTGGAACCTCTGGCTAAAACCAATCTCATTTCCAGCACACCATGATAGGACCTTTGCTGTTGTTCAGTCATTGTCCAGACTCTTCATGACTCCATTTAGGATTCTCTGGGAAAAGATACTGGAGTATCATTTCCTTTTCCAAATCATTTTACAGATAAGGAAACTGAGGCAAACAGGGTTAAGGAACTTGCCCAGTGTCACGTAGCCAATGTGTCTGAGGTTAAACTTGAACCCAGGATGATGCCCAGGACAAGTGTTTCATTCACTAGTGTTGTAGAGAAATATGTCTGAGTTAGATAGCAGAGGTAGTAGCAGAGCAGACTGGCTGGCAAGAGAACTTAGAATCTTGTCTCAGGGACACTTGCACAGTGATTCTGGAGGTTGACAGTTGGGTTTTAAGCAACTGTCAGGGTTTGCCTGTGTCTTTTGGGGAACTATATATTCTGGAATTGTGTCCTTGGATTTGGACATCACATCTTCAATCAAGACCAGTGAAGCTGTAGGTTGAGAAGTGGATTTATCTTGTGTGGTGGACACACACTGATCATCTCATCTCCCTCACTTCACCTGTAGATTTTATCATGCTGTGTATCCTGATTTCCAGTGACCAGCTGTGACATCCTGAGACCAGCCAAAGACATATTCATGAGATCCGCTTGCCCCTGTCAAGCCAAAATGCCTTGATTTAGTTTTAGTGTAGTCTGTGTCCATCCCTCTATCGCCTGGTAGTTTTCACTAGACCTGAGTGTTAGTTTTCCTACTTCTCTTCACCTCCCCATTCCAATTTGTTATTAAATCCTGTTATATGGACCTTCCTTGTTTCTCCTCCTTTCCCAGACAAACCTGACACCTAACTGATATCAAGAACCCATTGTGTTAAAACCAGCTGATTCTACTGGTGGAGGTGTCCCTCTCTATTCCATTTCCTCACCTTACCCAAACCCATCTAGGAGTTATTCACCCACCAGTTTTGTTATTTAACCATCAGATATTTATTATTATTATTATACTAGATATTGGCCAGAGGACAGGCAAGGTGTAGAAGGTGCAGTGGATAGGTGACTACTGTCTCTGGGCCCAGTGTTCTATCTACTATGTCACCTAGATATAGAAACACGGGCATACAGATTACTTTATACGTAAAATAATTTGTTCCTGGAGTTACCTAACCTGTGAGTTTTGAATAGGTTAACCTTGAGGAGGCACCATATACTGAATGACAGGCCAGTTACATCAAGAGACATGAAAATCTCTAGCTAATATTCAAAAAGTAGAAAACAGAGGTGCTAAATGTAAAATTGTGCTTGACCCCTTCACAGACTCACCAGCCAAGTACTTTTAACAGATTCCTATCAGTATAATCCTGATCCCACTTTTCTTCACAAAAGGCATTACTTCTCTATCACCCCAAAATGAAACCAATAGTAAATTTAAACCAATTAGATGTTTATATATTTTGTACAAAACATTCACAGCTTATATAAACATATATATTTAGATATGTAAGGGAGAAGGAGGTTATTCTTTACCTCAGTTAACATAATCATAGAATGTAGCCACACATGAAGTTTTTTTCCCTTCAATTTTTTTCCTTCAATTGTTTAAATTATTTTTTACATTTATCAAGCATTTATTTTTTTCTGACTCCCTTTCCCCCAATGCACACCCACTGGAAAAAAAAGAAAAACAAAACCCTCAGGTTTTCCACACCCACTGGAAAAAAGAAAAACAAATTTGCATAGAACAGCAAAAGACATATTGGTGACCAGGCCCCCAAATATGAAAGTGATTACAGATATTTAGTCTATCATCTCACTGATGGTGTTAGCGTTTTTCATTATACATCCTCCAGAATCATGGCTGCACATTATGTTGAACAGGGTTTTCCATCTTTCCAAATTATTCACTTTCACAGTAATATTGTTATAATAAAAATTGTTTTTCTGGTTCTGTTCATTTCACTTTGCATTAGTACATATAAGTCTTCTCAGGTTTCTTTGAAATCTATTTCCTTATTTATAACTGCACAAGAGTTTTCCTTCACATTCATGCATCATAAATTTGTTTTCCTCTTCCTTCCCATAAGGATAAAAGCTGGAAGACTGGAGTAGTCCATTAAGGAAGTCAAACAAAGGACAGTTTCTGCACCTCAGGGTGAGCCAGGGAGTTAGCAAAGTTCCTGTTGAGAGGACAGAGATCAGTATGTATGACCTTGGGGCTCTGGAAGTTTGCAGTACTATGGACTTAAACAGCTCTGATGGCTCTGAAGAGTTCCCCACTCTCCATAAAACCCAGGGACATAGGCCTGCCAGCCCTTTGTGCAGGAGCCCAAGGTCTCTCATTTTAAAGTCTGGTGTCTCTTCAAACTGCCATCAACCAGGAAGAAGTTCAGTGTAGAGAAGGGTCCTGGTCTTTTGGGCCCTTTTCAATGTGCCCTAAGTTCTGGCTACTAGGCCTCAGGCAAACAAAGAGGCTTTTGTTTAGTACATGGTTAGCAAACCAGAACCAGTCAGACAATAAAAATTTATTACTATACCTAATTACTATGCCTAATAACAGGCACTGTGCTAAGCACCAAAGACACAAAAGAAGCTAAAAACAGTTACTGCTTGGAGGAGTTCACAGTCTAAAAGAGGAACAACAAGCCAACAACTATGTCTTAACAAACGACATACAGGACACACAGGAAATCATTAAAGGAGGGAAGGGACAGGAATTAAGAGGGATTGGGAAAGGTTCTCTAGAAGATAAAATTTTTGGTTGGGACTTAAAGGAACCCAGGGAGCTTAGTAGTCAGAAGGAAGGAGAGAGAAGGAACCAGGCATGAGGGATGACCAAAGAAAATGCCCAGAGTCAAGAGATGGAGAGTCTCATTAATGGAACAGTCATTGGATCAAAGAATACACATTGTGGAGGAAGTTGTAAGAAGAATGGAAAGGTAGGAGAGTGCCAGGTTATAAAAGGCTTTGATTTTGTGTTTGAGCCTTGAGACAATAGGGAGTCATTAGAGTTTATTGAGTAGAGACCTGATAAAGTTGGGTGTGCTGCTTTAAGAAAATCATTTTGGTGGCAAAATTGAGGAAGGATGGGAATGGGAAGAGACCTGGGACCTGCAGATCCACTAGCAAGTTATTTCAATAGTGAGTTGTATGGGTAGTTCAGGGAGGACTAGCACCTGTGGTGTAAGGGCTAATTAATCCTTTTCAGGGCTACTCATCCACCTCTGATGTCCACCTACCCACCCCACCCCCCAGTTCTTGCCTGTTTATGGCTCCAAGAAGCTGTAGCAAAAGCTGCAAGAGCAACAGACGCCCTGGTAGAACCATTTGGGCAGATGGGCTAAACCAGGTAAAGGGGATTGCTACGCCAAACATGAAAATTTCCTCTAGAAGAATGGGTAGAGGAGAACAATTTGTTCCAATGGCTATGAAGGACGCTAAAGTAGAGGCTGTGTGCTTAAAGCTTGTTCAGACATTGACAATGCCAAGGTCATCCACTGCATCCTGGCCTTTGTCAGTCATCTTGACTTTTGTCTTGCCACTGGACCTGGATGACTCTGGAAGAGAGAGTGAGGCTGATGACTTTGCGCAATTCTGCCTCACTTAAATCCAACTCATGTGCAAGTCAAGACATCACTTTCATGATGTCATTGGTCCTCTTCAAAAACAAAGGATGAACAACATTACAGTCTTCCAGGCATGAGATGATGAGGGTCTGTGCCAGCTTAGTGGCAATGTGAAAGGAGAGAAGGAGGTGTATTTGAGAGATGTTGCAAAGCTGAAGTCAGTAGGTCTTAAATATGGGGAGTGAGAGATAGTGAAGAATGGAGGATGAGTTCTAGGTTTTAAGTCAAGGAGACTGAGAGGACAGTGCCATCCATTACAAAAAATAGGGAAATTAGAGAAGGGGAGAATTTAGGGTGAAAGATAATGAATTCTATTTGGGATATTTTGAGTTCAATATGTCTTTTGGACATTCAGGATATCTAAAAGACCACTGGAGACATGAGGTTGGAAGTCAGCAGAGATGTTGGGTCAGGAAAGGAAGATCTGAAAATCATAAGCATAGAGACGGTAACTAAATCCATGGGAGCTGATGAGATCATCAAACAAAGTATTATAGGGGGGGGAAGAAAAGGCCCACTAGAGAACCTTGAAGGATACCTCCTGTTGTTAGAGAGTGTGATCTGGATGAGGATTCAGCAAAGGAGAGAGATAGTATGGTCAGATAGGAGGAAAACCAGGAGAGACTGATATCATGAAGATCTAGAGAAAAGAGATAAGTATGGAAATGAGAAAGGTTATTATACTCTAAATTTCTCTAAGGTATTTCCATTACACCTCCCTCCATCTCTCCCAGAAACAAACTCACTAGCCTTTTCCTGCGGGGAATTATATCAGTGGCACTCTGCATGCTTTTAGGGATTGACTAGTTCGTTGATTCTCTAATACACAAATTTCGAAAGGGGTAGGAGAAGTAGATTATCACTTGAGCCTTATATTATCACATGAACCAAACAAAAGAGTGTTGAAGTCTAATGTACACACACATCATATACAGAATTGGATACGGAAATGCATTAAACTAAAAGAATCCAATGAAGAAAAGAGTTCCACAAAAAGTAGAATTGTCCAACTGGAAAAAGGGGTAAACAAAAAATCCAGTGAAGAGAAATGCATTAAATTCAATAGGAAAACAGATCAGAGCAAGAAGAAAAGAGGGATTTTAAAATGAGGGTAGAATCAAAAAAGGATTAGTCAAAAGTAAAATAAATTCCAATTCTGAAGGGTGGATCATGAAGAAGAAATAAGAAATGAGAAAAGATCTAAATTTATAATCAAGAAGCAGATCACGTTAATCAGATCACAAATGCTGAAGACATTCTGCTCTTACTATTTTTTTCTTTATTAAGAAGCAAATAAGGAGGAAGAGAAGAAAAAATGAAAGGAGAGGAAAAGGAAAGCAGAATACAACAGTACTGCCAGGATAACTTGCTCCCTTTTGAGTTCATATGGTAGGATACTGCTATAAAGCTATCACAATGCAGAAATTATGAAGGTAAAAGTCTAGTTTAATTGTGCTTACACACAGGCTAAGGAGGTAGAAAAGTAACCCTGACCTAAACTGATGTTTCTTATAAGCTTTGTAGAGAAAATTACATCAGAGAGACAGAGACATTATTTGATAAATTATAATCTATACATCCTTTAAACCATAAAAGTTAAACAAACTTAGTTGAACAGAAATATATTCTCATATATCCTCTAAGGAAACAAATATAATTAAACAGATTATATAGGTAAACCAAGTCAGGTTACAGATTAACATATTTTTAGAGGGTTCATAATGGACTGGTGAGTGGAGAGATTTACATGTTTATAGAGTTAGCATCAGGGGAATCCTTCTACAAATAGTTAAATCACTTTGGGAAGCTCGCCCTCCACCCTTTGGCTTTTTATCTGAGAAATGTCCAAAAGTCTTCCCTTAATTCTCCTCTTCTGTGATCAGGATTTAGCCAAGTGAGGTGAATATTAACAGGAAGCAGTCAGTTATGAGAAACAAATGAAAGATTCTCATCACAGAATGTTGTTTATAGGAAACATACTTGAAAGAAAGATTCATACAGGACTAAAAGAAGTGCTGGAGCAGAATATGCTATGCTTCAGGTGACTTAGGGGGGAAAGCAAGGGTAGCAATCATAATGTCAGACAAGATAACAGCAAAAATTAAAAGAAGTGAATAAAAGAGATAAATAGGGAAGCTGCATTATGTTTATGGACACCACAGACAATGAATTATAATTGGCTAACACATATCCATTAAATAACATTAGTCTAAATACTTAAAGGTTTTAAAAGTTAATCAGTTAAACAGAGTCAAGATAGTGGAATAGAGGAAACATTCTAGCCCAGCTCTCCCAATAGTCCACTCCAAATAACTTAAAAATAATGCCTCACATAGAATTATGAAGCAGCAAAGCCAATAAAAGGTTGGGTAAGGCGTTTTTCCTGCTCAAGACAGCTTAGGAAATCAGTAAGAGAGATCTGTTGACACCAGGGTAGGGGCTGACCTGGAGGATATGCATTAGCAGCACCACCAATAGTGAGCCTTAGAGACACTGGTGATAGCAGCAGCAGCAGCAGCAGCAGCTCCAGGAGGTCTCAGTCCAAAGACAGAAAGGGGATTGAACAAGCACTCAGAAAGAGATTACAGGGAACTCTTGTGCTAGCACTGGGTATAAAATGGGCACTGTTTGGCAACTCCATTGTCCATTTCCACTTCTGAGCTGTAGTTCTAGGGCAGAAAAGAGCCCTAGAATTTTTAATACAAAGAAACAGGGACCACGAGGAGCAGTAGTGCTTGCAGGGCAAGGGAGCAGGGACCCTTCCTGGGTAAAGACCATAGTGCAGATCAGGAGAGCAGTGACAGCACCATTCCCCAGATCATACCATCTTGAAAGGACCAAAATTTACAAAATCCTAGAACTATCTGTTAAAAAACAGTAGCCAAAAAAAAAAAAAAAAAAACCTGAAGCTTGGGACAATACTTCCCCATCTGCAGGTAAGGAGAGCCCAACTTTAATATAAAGTTCAAAGTCAAGAAATAGGAAAAATAAGCAAACATAACAACAACAACAGAACCTAATCATAAAAATACCATGATGACAAGGAAAATGAAGAAGCCAACTCAGAAGAAGATGATGAAGTGAAAACAGCTATGAGCAGAGCTTCAAAGAAAAATGCAGATTAGACACAAGTACAAAAAGAATTTCTGGAAGATCTAAAGAAAAGGCACCCCCAAAATGGAAAAATCAAATAAGAAAAAATTAGAGAAAGAAATGAGAGTGATATAAGAAAATTATGAAAAGAGAATTAATAGGTTGAAAAAAGAGGCACAAAAACTACTGAAGAAAATAATAAATTAAAAAACAGAATTGGCCAGGTGGTAAAAGAGGTACTGAAACTCACTGAAGAAAATGCATTCTTTTATTTATTTATTTTTAAATAATTTTTATTTTTTAGAAAAGTTATTCATGGTAAATGATTCATGTTCTTACTTTCCCCTTCACACCCCTCCCCCCCAACCTACCCCCGCCCCCATAGCCAATGCTCATTTCTACTGGTTTTAATATGTGTCATCGATCAAGACCTATTTCCAAATTGTTGATAGTTGCATTAGTGTAAAATACATTCTTTAAAATTAGAATTTGAGGTCAGATTTGAACATAAGACCTCCCATCTCCAGGCCTGGCTCTCTATCCACTGAGCCACCTCCCTACCCTAGCAGTAATTTTCAACATGGTTCTATTCTTTACCCAGCGTAGGCTGGTTTGGTAGAAGAAAAGCCAGTTACTTTCCCATTATTTGACTTCATGACTTCAATCCCTCTTGAAATGACATTGAAATCGGCTACTATAAAATTCAGCCATTACTTGCAAAAATGAATTCTCAACAAACATCCAAAGAGATTTGCCTATTTGCAACATATGATCATTACTGCATCCCAGGAGCCTCCCATACCACCTTTTCCCTATTCATTAATCATAAGTATGGTACAGTGATCCCTCACCTATTGCACGAGTTACATTCCAGACATCCCATGATAAGTGAAAATCCACAAAGTAGCAGGAGAGCAAACACCAATGCTACAGTCACTGAGCCAATCAGGAACACAGCATTGGTGAGGGGCATCCATGGGTCCCCAGCTATTGATTAGGAGTTAGTTCAACCCCCCACCCCAGAAACATCATCTCTGTCTCAAGTCAGCTTGACTTTCCAGAAGGGAATTGAAGGGGTGGCCTGAGGTCAAAGGGACAGAGCCAGTAGGCCACCCAGCAAGAAAGGGGCAGTCAGGGTGGCTGAGCCTCTCTATCTGCTGGCTAGCTGGGCACAATAGAGAAGGACCCCTCTGTCCCTGGGCCCCAATTCTAGGGGCCCTTTCCAGCCTCCCCCAGTGTCCTCAGAAGTGTCCTGTCAATGTTGTGAGAACTCATTGGCTTCTGCTCCCATCACCCTGTTCTGGCCTGCTCTCTCCTCTTCATCTTCATTCTGTGTGACTCCCCTGGAACACAGTATTTCTCTGCTCCCAGTCTAGTTCTGCCTCCCCCAGGCTCCCACCCCAGTTCTCTCTGTGGGCAGCCTCCCAGATCAAGTGAGCCCCTGCTAAGATCCCTCCACCCTTTGTTCTTGCCTCAGTCTGGCTGTATGTCCACAGGTCTCATTCTTCCTCATGGTAAATGCCCATCTGAGCCCTAGCTTCCCCCTCTCTCACCCCAAAGATGGGGGGATTGAACTCCATGTGCTAGGGCTATAGGCCTCAGTCCTCCAGTCAGTGTTCTGTTCCCTGAGACTGCTTTCCTACCTCCAAGCTCATCCCCATCCCAGAGGTTTGGACAGAAAGTCTTCTCCCTTCTTAGTCCTCCTGTGCCTCCAGGGCCTGTTATTGAGTCCTGCTGTCCAAAGCACCTTGCCAGGGCTCAGCTGCTCTCTTGGTTGGGCTATGAATAGGGGGGAGTTGCTATTGGATTTTTCATTCAATAAACTGGCGGTTTCTTACCAAATTAATTAATTAATTAATTGAAATCCCACAATATAGCAAAACCTCTGTAATATAGAATTAGATTTTTTTTAAACCCACAATACAATGAAGTGATAGGTAAACTATAATATGGCAAAGAAGGACTTTAATTGTTCTTGTGACAGAAATGTTCATTGTAGGGATAAAGAAAGAGGGTTGGGGAGTGAAGAAATCAACATAGGAAAAGAAGAAACAAAATGATCACTTTTTGCAAATGATAGGACGATTAGAATTCCAATCTTTAGAAGGATATAAAATAAACCCTGATAAAGGAACAGCTTTCCCGTATGCCACCAACAAAAATGAGCGGAAGGAAATAGCAATAGAAATCCCAATCAAAGTAATTACCAAATATAAAATATTTGGAAGTCTATCTACCAATACACACACAGGAATACAACTACGGAGCATTATTTGTGGAAATAAAGGTCTACATATTAATTTTCTTTAACAATATAAAATTATAATAATGCTTAAATTAAATTACTTAATCAGTGCCATCCCAATTAAACAATCAAAATAAAATGAGGAGGAGAAGGAAGAAGAGGAGGAGGAGGCATTCTGGTTGTCCTAGAACATGTCTCCCCACTTGTCTCCATTTTTCAACTTCCCTGACTTTCTTTAAACCCAACTAAAATCCCATCTTTTACAGTGACTTTCCAACCCTCTTAATTCTAGTGCTTTCCGTGTCAATTATTTCCTATTTATTCTATATGGGATTTGTTTGCATATATGTTTTGTTTTTGTTTTTGTTTTTTTTTAAACCCTTAACTTCTATGTATTGGCTCCTAGGTGGAAGAGTGGTAAGGGTGGGCAATGGGGTTCAAGTGACTTACCCAGGGTCACACAGCTAGGAAGTGTCTGAGGCCAGATTTGAACCTAGGACCTCCTATCTCTAGGCCTGACTCTCAATCCACTGAGCTACCCAGCTGTCCCCCTGCATATATATGTTTTCATAATTATCTCCCTCATTGGTGAGCTCCTTAAGGAGAGGAACTGTTTTTTGCTTCTTTTTGTATCCCTAGCATTTAACACAGTACCTGATGTACAGCAAGCTCTTCTTTTGTTGAACTTTTACCTTCCATCTTTGAATCAATACTTTGTATTGGTTCTAAGGCAGAAGAATAATAAGGGCTGGGCAATGGGGGCCAAGTGATTTGCCCAGGGGACATACAGCTAGAAAGTATCTGAGTCAGATTTGAACCCAGGACTCCCTATCTCTAGGCTAGGCTTGACTCTGAATCCACTGAGCCACTTAGATACTCTTATTAATGTGTCATTTAAAATCACTTGGGATACTTGGAACTATATTTCTGGTGATCCCCAATGGGTTTCCTGTTTTGGATTATGTATTGAAGGTGAGGGACTGTTTTAAAATAGGGTGAAGTGACTTTGAACTTCCTCTTTAGTTACCTGAGCATGCGGAGAGAGGAAAGGTAAATAAATGGCTGAGGTGATGTTGGGATGTTGGAATAGGTTTCTTACAGGCTCGTGGTCAGTTTATCTCTATCAGCATGGCTTTTATTAAAATACTATTCTCCCTTTTGATCTCGGCCATCATCATTTTTAATCATAACATTAATTTCTTAATAAATGCTTACTGATTGATTGACTGATGATGATGATGAAAATTCATCTTTGGTCAAGAATCCCAAGGGAAATAATGGGAGGAAATATGAGAGGGATAGAGCTTAGCAATACGTGATCTCAAATTATATACTACAAAATAGTAGTCATCGAAATTACTTGATCCTTGGTAAAAAAAAATGTTGATCAGTGGAATGAATAGATTAGGCATATAACATATCAAAATGAACAGAGTAACAGAGTGTTTGATTAACCCAAAGATCCCAGCTATTGGGGGAAGAACTCAATATTTAACAAAAATTGTTGGTAAAACTAGAAAGTCATCTGGCAGAAATTAGATTCAGGCCAATATCTCATACCACATACAATAAAAAACTCCAAGTAGATATATGACCTGAGCATAGAAGGTTTTATCATAAATAAATTAAAAGAGCAGGGAAGAAGGTACCTTTAACAATTATAGGTAGGGGAAGGAATCTTGACCAAACAGAAGACACAGAGGATCACAGAAGATACAATTTTGGTCGCATGAAATTCATAAGCACAAACAAAATCAATTCCTGTATAATTAGTAGGGAAACAGTTATTTGGTAAAATTCTTTCTAGTAAGTTAAAATCTTAAGAAGGAGGACCATTTCTCAGGAGAAAATGAACAAAAGAAGAAATATAAACTATCAGAAAACCTATTAAAAATGTTCCAAATCATTAATAATTAGTGGGGTAGAGCCAAGATGGTGGCTTAGTAGCAGCGAAAATTGAACCTGCTCTGACAATCCTTCCAAATCAATCTTTAAAAAGTGCCTTAAAAAAACAGGAGTCAAAAACCAACAGAAAGATAGAGTGAGGGAGCTTTCCCACTGAAACACAACTTGAAAGGTAGGCAGAGAGAGTTGATATGCATGGGATTTTAATGAGACAGAAGGGAACCAGAAGCACAGCTGCACACAGAGGAGTGCTGACCAACCACCAACCACCTACTGCACCAGGTTCCTAGTTTGGGCATAGACCAAATTCGAGATCCTGAGACCCTGCCTATACTACCAACAACAGAGCATTCCATACCCCAGAAACATCCCCCTTGAAGTCCCAGGCCCTAGCACCAGCCCACAGTGAGGCCCAGAAGTCTGTAAAGCTTGGCCTTTTAAGCTTGCACTGTGGTGCAACCCTTAGCCCCACAGCAAAATAGCTCTGAGTGCTGAGACCTGCAAGCCATCAGCAGAGAAGACAGAATCAGCAGCTTTCAAAACTTTCAGTCCAGAGGCAAAAAAAAGACTGGGAAAATGAGCAAATAGCAAAATAAATGCCTAACTTTAGAACATTTCTATGGGGGCTAAGGGCAAAGCATAGAATCACCTGGGGATGGTGAGGTCCAAGCAACTACTACATGTAAACTTCAAAGAAAAACAGAAATTGGTCTCAGGGTCTGGAAGAACACAAAAAGGAATTTAAAAATCAAATAAGACAAGTCAAAGAAAAATAGGAAAAAGAAATGAAAGTAACACAAAAAGAAAATCCAAAAACCAAATCATTAATATTTAGAGAAATTAAAATTACAACAACCTTAACCTCTCATCCATCACAGTGGCAAGTATAAAAAAAAAAGAGAAGAATGAGAGAATAAGCATATAAATTTACTACTGGTACTTTTTTTTTTACCTATCAAATTTGCTTTTATTAGATTTGCTCAAGAACCCACAGATTGAAGTCTACTCTGAGAAGCAAGTCTTTTGGGTCAAGAGGGACAGCAAAGTGCAAATATGTCATTGAAGGTCTATTTCCATTTACCCGGATTATCCCTTATGTTATTTCCTCCTCTTCTCTGAGAATCAAAGGCTACAGTGGAAGGAAATAAGGCACACATTCCCCCTCAACTTAGATGAATTTCTCTCTAATAAAAGAGCTGAAATGAGTAGCCAAAGAGAGCCTAAGCACCCTGGTGAGTTTGGACAGGACTCACACTTCCTTGTTCCTCAGCCAGTATGTAATGAAGTTGGGGAGTAATGTTGCCACTGAATAAATGATTGATATCAGCTTATTATATCCAATGATGCTGTTGATTTTGAGTAGAGCAAAAATAAAAATGGTGGTAAAACAATCCAGCTATTTTGGAAATCAATTTGGAGCCATACTCAAGAAAAGTCATTAAACTGTGCATACTTTTTGACCCAGTGATAATACTACCAATATTATCATAATACCCAAATGAGTTCAAAGACAAAGAGAAAAGGACATATATACAAAAATATTTTTATCAGTATTTACTCATTACAGCAAAGAAAAGGAAACCATTAAGGGGAGCCCATAAGTTAGGAAATGGCTGAACAAGATATGATATATGTGTCTGTGTGTATACACAATGGTATCTATATACAATACATACACATAGATACACATATAAAAATACATACAAATACATAAACATATATTATGCATTGTAGGAAACAAATTGTTTTTATGTTTTGTCATTCAATACTTGAGAAACACCATCATTGCCACCCTCTCTTCTCCTAAATTCCACTTCCATTTAAAAAAACAAACCTCCCTTCTTGTTAAATAAGTATATTAATGTAAAACAAGTCCATACATTGGCCATAACTAAAACTGCATGTCTCATTCTAAGTCTTTCATTCATCACCTTTCTATTAGCAGGAGGATAGCTTGCTTCATGAATAGATGTGATCATTCATTGCATTGATCTGTTTTCTGAAGTCTTTTAAAGTTGTTTTTCTTTACAGTGTTTCAATTACTGTATAAATTGTTCTTCTGCTTCTGTTCATTTCATTCTGTAACAGTTCATACAGGTCTTCACAAGCTTAACTACTTCCCTCTGAAGGCTAGTTACACAAAAGATCATTATAAATGTTGTTTTTGTTGTGCGGTTACATCTGACTCTTCATGATCCCATTTGGTGTTTTCTTGGCAAAGATACTGGAGGTTTGCCATTTCCTTCTCCAGCTCATTTTACAGATGAGGAAACTGAAGCACACAGAATTAAAAGATTTGCCCTGGTCTGTATAGCTAGTAAGTATCTGAGACTGGATTTGAACTCAAGCCTTCCTGACTCCAGGCCATCCACTGAACCATCTAGTTGTCCCAATTATAAACAGTGATTGTCAAGTAAATAGCAAACAAAAATAATTGAATTTATGTATATTATAACATGCCAAAAATATATAAAGTGAATGAGGTCTCTTACTGGGTGCATGATATCTTAGTTTGGATAGAAGTCTCATTCCCTGAAGTCTCCAGGCAGGTTAAACTGAAAATCATGGACATTTTATTTCTTCTACATGTTTGCCTTCCAACATCTGTTCTCTCTTTCTGTGGATCTCTCCCTGGAGAGTCTGGAACCTTGTGAGTCTTCTTCTCAAAATAGGAATGAAACTTGCTGAGCATAGTTTCAATTTCTAGCTACCACTGTCAACACACACAGTGCTTCTAGTTATAAAGAAAATTTAGCATCATGGTGAGATGTGAAGAAAAGCCAACCAATGGAGCTGATTTTTAATGTTCAGTCTTAATTATTTAATATGCAAAACTAGTTTTTAAAGTTTCCTTAGAGAGAGAAACAGAGAGATAGACAGAGAGAAGGTGTAAAAAAAATGTATTAGTCCCCAAACTCTAACATCAGTGTAGGCAAGCAATGCAGAATTATTCTCTCTACCAATGACTACCTTATATAAATGTCCAGCCTTAAAGCTCTGGGCACATCTGTAACTACATGTTGAGATCTACATTGTAAAGAAGATTCTTATTCTAATATGAGTTGGACTAGAGGTACTCTGAGCTCATTTCGATTTCTAATAGTCAGTGATTCTAATTGACTGCTTTGAGTTTCTCAGAGCCTATCACAATCTAGACTCTCTATGTTGTCCTTACACCACAGAAATGAAGCAAAATACAATGTATTTGGAATCAGGCTTGGGTTCAAAATTTGTCCATTGGAAAGCTGGAGAACCATTGGACTAGACCATCTTCAAGGTCTTCCAGTTCTAGAAACTCTGGTCCCATAAAACATCTTTTTTTTTTTAAACCATTAATACATACAATAATACATAACTTCTATGTATTGGCTCCTTGGTGGAAGAGTGGTAAGGGTGGGTAATGGGGGTCAAGTGACTTGCCCAGGGTCACACAGCTGGGAAGTGTCTGAGGCTGGATTTGAACCTAGGACCTCCCATCTCTAGGTCTGACTCTCAATCCACTGAGCTACCCAGCTGCCCCCCCCCCCATAAACCATCTTAAGGAAGATTTGGCTGGCATTCAAAGCTGTCCACAACCTGGCATCATCCTACCTTTCCAGTGTAATGGAAACTGCCCCTGCCAGTAACAGATGCTTCCAGCACAGCTTTGATTTGCCCCCAGATCCAGGGATGCCTGGCGCCTGGATGTGAGGATTGCATCAACCTTGTGGTGAGGACTCTGGCTTGGGGTGTTTGTAGGGCACCCAGGGAAAGTTGGATGGAGGTTTGATGAGAGATGAGAGCTGGGAAAGTCTGAATCCACAGAGGCTCCAAGCCAGGGAAAAGGACAAAGAGGCAGACAGATAGCAAGGGACAGAGAATGAGGAGAAACAAGGACACCGAGCCAGGAGGCTTTCCTGGGGCTTAGTCTTATACTTCTTTGTTAGCGATTGGCTCTTTCCATGCTCGTGCCCTCTCAAATATTAAAACAACCACATCATTTCTGCATTGACATGACACCATGTCCGTGTGGGAAATAGCAGCCACAGGACCCTGAGGCCTCATTGCGCCTGGGTCAAGAGATGACCCTGTCCCAGGCATGTGTCTGCTGAGCAAGTTGTTAACATTCTTTTCTGTTCTCTAGTTTGTACTGTTGCATTACGAGACCAGTGGACTTAATATCCTGGGACTGGAGGCGTGGTTGGAGATATTTTGAGGAAATGAGCCATAGAGTGACTGCTGCTTATTTTAAGACCATATTATTTACCTTGTCCTTTTGCCTTTCTGTGGTTAGAGGGTTTGTGAGCAGTAGTTTGCTTTTGAAATTACCAAATATCTATTTTCTCTACCTCCAACTTCCTTCTTCTCCCTTTCTCACTCCCCACAAATTTCCCCATTGGTCATGTCCAAAAAATATATGTCTCATTCTGCACCTTAAGTCCTCTGCTCTATCAGGAGGTAGCATTTTTTTTTTATTATGAGACTTCTGGAATCATAGTTGGCATTGTATTATCAGATTTATTAAGCCTTTTTGGGTTTTTTCACAATGTATTTATTGCAGTATTTTTCTGTTTCTGCTCAGTTCACTCTGTATCAGTTCATATAAATCTCCCTAGGTTTCTCTGAAAATGTGTCTTTTATTATTTCTTATAGCACAATAGTATTTCATTATATTTATAGGTCATAATTTGTTCAATCATTTCTCAAATAATGGATACCTCCATTAGTTTTCAGTTTGCCCACACAAAAAAAGAACTTCTATGAATGTTTTGTACATATGGGTTCTTTTCCTCTTTCTTTCATCTCTTCTGGATTAAGGCTTAGTAGTGGTATTGCTGGTATCATAAATAGTAGTTTCGAATGGACGGTGGGCCCAAACAGGTTCTGAATATAGCAATGAGATACTAGCCCAAACTTATCTCATATACTCTATGCCTTAGCCAAATTGAACCATTCTGATTTCTAAACCTACACACAATGTGATCTCCTGCCTCTGATCCTTTTCCCACATCTCTTTACATGCTAATTTCCAAACCCATCTTGAAAGTTCAACTCAAATGCCACCTCCTTCCTGAAGCCATCCCTCATTCCCCTACTTTCTCCCAAGATCTGATCTAATATTTGATTTTGGATTTCTTATGCATTTATCACATAATATTGTGTTTGATGGTTATTTCTGTGCCTTATCTCCCCACTAGACTACACAATCCACAAGGACGAGGACTATTCTTCAGCTAAACTTTTCATTCCCTTCTCCCAAATAACTAGCTTATTTTTTTGTTCATAGTAGATCCCTGATAAGTATTTGTTGAATGAATGGAATTATTGTTCCCCTGTGAAAGGTGAGAAGAGTGAAACCCAGAAGATTAAGTAGCTTCCAGTTTAATAAACACTTGTTAAGTGCCTACTATGTGCAAGCTTGGTGAGGCGGGATTACAAAGACAAAACGATTAATTGTCCATACTATCCTCGAGGAACTTGTTCTCTTGTCCAAAGAGACAAGTCCATTTGTTTTTCCAAGGTAACACAGGAATGGTATCATCACGCCCATATGTTGACTATCAGTTCCAGAATAGTAGAAAGAACCTAAGACACTGTCCAGTGTAATGTTGATCAATAACTCAATAAGCCACTGACAAATGTAGAAAGGGGGACATAGAATACTCTTTCTTCTCTTTGTTTATATGATTTAGCACTATTTCTTGAGACCAACAGGTATGTAATTCTTATAAGTAGTTTTACGGAAAGTCCTTCATAAACTATAAAGTACTATGAAAACAATAAGCATCATGCCCAAGTAACACAGTATTATTATCATTATCATTTTCACTGGCCCGCGTGCCCTCCCACAATGGAAATCCAAACATTGCCTCATGGGAAACTGCCTTTAAGGACCTATTGCAAGGAGATGGCTAATCTCATGTAACCAAAAAATCTCTGATGGACTGAAACCCAGGGAGAAGAGGGGAAGTGGGTTTAATACTACCTTCTTAGTGTATCAAGAATTCTTTAAAGAATATTCTGTGTCTACCAACAGATTAGAATCAGAAGATTTCTATTTAAATCCCAGATCTGCTTTTCCCCATCTATAAAGCCTACATATATAAAGCCTATCTATAAAGCAAGTTCTTCTCACTGTCTGAACCTTAGATTTCTCATCTTTAAAATGAGAGAGGTGGTACAAATGATCTCTAAAGTCCTTTATGGCTTTCACGTATTATGTATCTTGGCCTACATTCACTTCATGTGCTTTATATTATATTGTATATTTCTTTATTCTTTATATTCTTTATATTATATTGTATAATATTATTATTTTTATATTATATTCTTTATATTATACTGTATATTTCTTTCTTTATGTTATATTGCATATTTATTTATTTATTCTATGTATAACATTATATATTTATTTGTAATCAACAGGTCTCAAACCCATCACTGAGTTAATAGGGGATATCTACCCCAAGCATGTGAAATTTCCCAAGGAAATAGGCAGATGTGAATGATTCGTTCCGACAGCCATGAATGTGGCTGAAGCAGGCACCATGGACCACTTAGAGCTTGGCCAGACATCAAAGACACCAAGGTCATCTGCTGCATCCCAGACCATCATCAGTTGCCTTGATCTTTGTGCTGCCATTGGATTTCAATGGGTCTGGAAGAGAGAGTAAAGCTGACAACTCTGGGTAACTCTTCCTCACTTAAATCCAATTTGCTGTCAAACCAAGGTATCACCTTGTGATGTCATTGGTCCTCTTTGAAAATGAAGAACAAACAACATATGCTTTTATTCCCTATATTCTATCTTTTCATAGCCCTTCCATCTCTGACATTCTATAGTTCAAAGTTTCCTCTCTGTTCTAACTGTTCATAATTCTAAAAGTTGAATGAGGGTTGCAGATAGCAAGGGCTAGAGCTCAGGCAGGGTATCCAGGTGGTCCAGTGGATAGACTCCTAGACCTAGAGTCAAGTCAGAAAGACCTGATTTCAAATCCAGCCTCAAATACTTATTGGCTATGTGACCCTGGGCAAGTCACTTATCCCTGTTTGCCTCAGTTTCCTCACCTGCAGAATGAGGTGGAGAAGGAAATGGCCAACCACCCTAGCATCTTTATTAAGAAAACCCCAAATGGAATCATGAAGAGTCAGAAGCAACTGAACAAACAACAAGAGCTCAGAGAAGGCTGAGATGATCTCGGAAGGCTTCCTGAAAGAGATGGAGTGGAGCCTTTGGAACGCAGCAGTGAAAGCCTGCAGAAGAAAATAAGACCAGCTGAACAAAGGCTCTGGGAACACCTGGCTAAGGGACACACAGCTTGTTGCATAACTTTCTGACAAACAAAAAGACCTTGGAGGTGTATCCCTCTGTAATATTGCCCAAGGGTGTAATTCCAGAGTCTGTAATGAGAGTCATTACAAGGACTAGTTTGCTGGAATGTGGTGACAAGGGATTGGTGGTTGGCCAGCCTCTATACCAAGCCAACATCTGAGGCTTCCAAAGTTCCCTCTATCTTACAAGGCTTATGGCAACCCATTCTTGAACAGAGTCCATCTGTCATCCCCAGAAATGAATGATTCTGGAGAAGTTTGTCCTAAGAGGCAGGGAACACAAGAGGCAAAATACAGTCTCTGCCCTCCAGGAGCTTACAGTCTAATGGAGAAGAAAAGAGATTTGGCTGGCAAATCAGGAAATCTGGCTTCAAATGCTGGCTTTATTGTTTACTTGCTGTGTGATTTTGGATCAATTGCTTCCCATCTCTGATCTTTATAGTAAACCAGGGAGACGGGGATAGCTGGAAAGGGAACTTAGAGATCAGCTAGTCCAACCTTTTCATTTTACAGAGGAAGAAACTAGAACCTCCAAGAGGGAAGTGACTTGTCCAAGGTCATTCACAGGTAATAGTAAGTAGCAGATCCAAAATTCAAACAAAGATCTTTGGACTGCAAATCCAGTGCCTCTTCTACTACTACAATAGATAAGGCTAGAATTATTATGCCCATTTTATAGAAGGCAAAGCCATGAAGGTACTTAGTAAATTATAAAGCACATTAATGACACAACGATAACAATAATATCCCACCTTGTTTATATTGAGTTGTCTGAGAAATCTAGAGAGGATGGATAAGGGCCAAAAGCAAATTATCTTATTCTTTATTCCCCTGTGGCCTTTGGGGGAACAGCAGGCTAAAATGATGATGCTGAGCCAATTCTGAAGCAATTTCTTCCCCAAAGGAACTGGCCTAAGAGAATTCAAGGCAGAGAAACAGGCTTGGGGAGGAGGTGTTTGGGTTTATGAAGAAATTTTAAAGAACTCATTGCTCACAGGATTGGCAGGCCAAAGAATCCCATAATGTCAGAGCTGGAAGCGACATTAGAACACAGAATGATCTAACATAGAAAATAGTTTGTTTGTGCTGGAATGGAATTAGAAGCTATCTAATCCAATCCCAGGATTTTATAGATGGGGAAACTGAGATCCAAAGAGAAGGAATGGGAGAAGAGGACAGGGAAGGGGGGTCAGAAGAAGGGAGAGAATTTGAAACTCGAACCTTTTTTTAATGAATGCTTTTTAAAATTGTTTTTACATGTAATAGAGGAAAAAATAAATTATCATTTTTAAAAAGCAAAGGACAAAAGCAAAGAGAATATTTTACCCTAGAAAGCTATGGAAGGAAATATAAGAAAAACTCAACTTAAAGAGATTTTAGAATATAAAACATCAGAGCCTGACACTTCATCTCTTTGCTCTGGGTATTTTCTCTGACTGTTCCCCAGGTCTGGAATTTTCTCCCTTCTTATCTCAGTTTTCTTTAAGTATCAACTATAATACTATCTTCTACAGGAAGCCTTTCCCAAGCCCTCTTATTTAATGCTAATCCCTTCCCTCTCATTATTTCCTATTTTTCCTATATATAGTATGTTGATACATGTTTGTTGACTTGTTTTCTCCTCCATTAGACTGTAAGCTCCTGGAAGCAGAGACAATAGTTTGCCTCTTGTATTCCAAGAACTTAGCCCAGTGCCTGGTATAGAGTAAGAGCTTGTTAAATGTTTATTGGTTGACTGTAGGGATCTCAAATACCTCTCTCCAAGTTCAATCCTCTCTCTAATGTTACCATTTATTTATTTGTTTGTTTGTTTGTTTGTTTATTTATTTATTTATGTTGCTATTTGTTTGTTTATTTGTTTGTTTGGTTTTGGGCCCTTACCTTCTGACTTAGAACTAATAATCTGTATTGGTTCCAAGGCAAAAGAGCAGCAAGGGCTAGGCAGTGGGGGTTAAGTGACTTGCCCAGGGTCACACAACTAGAAAGTGTCTGAGGCCATATTTGAACCTATAACTTCCCATTTCTAGGCCTAACTCTCAATCCACTGAGCTATGCAGACGTTCCCCTCAATTATCATTATTTTTTTAAACCCTTGTACTTCGGTGTATTGTCTTATAGATGGAAGATTGGTAAGGGTGGGCAATGGGGGTCAAGTGACTTGCCCAGGGTCACACAGCTGGGAAGTGGCTGAGGCCGGGTTTGAACCTAGGACCTCCTGTCTCTAGGCCTGACTCTCACTCCACTGAGCTACCCAGCTGCCCCCCCCCCCCTCAATTATTTTTTAACTGCGAAATCTAATGATCTTTACTCCAGATTCATTGCCATTTGACCTCATTGAATCTTTTGACACTATAGACTACCTTTTTCCTTCCAGAAATTTTTTCACTTTGGCTTCCATACAGCTACTCTCTCTTAGCTGTCCTCCCATTGTCTCCTCTTCTTGTTCCTGCCTGCTGTAAGTGGGCATCCCTGAAGCTCTCTCCTATGCCCTTTTCTCCTTTCTTCTGGTGGTTTCACCAGCACTCATGGGTTCAGTTATCATCTCCATACAGGTGACTCCCAAATGTATATATTTAACTCCAATTTCTACCCTAAACCCTATCACATATTCAATACCTCCAAGACAGAACTCATTATATTCTCTCCCCAAAGCATCCCTCCTCTAAACTTCCTTTCCTCTTTATGTTGAGAGCACCACAATCCTTCCAGTCACTCAGGTTTGGAGCCATATAATCATTCTTGACTCCTCATTGTCCCTCATATCCTACCTGTGATCAATTCTTGCCAATCTTACTTCTATAACATCTTTTGAATCTGTCCCCTTTTTACCACTCACATCCCTTCAACCTAACTTCAGGTCTCACTTGGACTACTCAATAGTCTCTAAGTTGCTTTCTCTGCTTCCTCTCTTCCTGTCACCAATCCATTGTCTATATAATTAATAAAGTGATATTCCTAAAACACAGATCTGCCCAGATGGATGCTTCTCCTCTCAAAAAATCTTCAGTGGTTCCCTATTCCCTCCAAGATAAAATACAAATGCTTCAGGGTGGCATTTAGAACCTTCCACAACATGATTACCACCTATATTTCTAATTTGATTTAATATTACCTCACTTTGCACACTCTCCATTCCAGTCAAATTGACAAGCTAGCTGTCAATCTGCTGTCCCTGTACCTCTGTACATTCTGGAATGCACTCCTTTCTCTCCTCTAACTCTTAAAACTCTGAAATTCCCTTATCTGATCATAATCCCTTGTCATTCCACCTCGCTCTCTGCCTTGCAATCCTATACCTTGTTTTTCAAACTCGCAGTGACTTCTAATCCCCTCCAACCTTGATCTTTCCCAGGACATTACTCATACACTAGGCTACATTTTCCTCCATTCCCCATTTTGACATCTTGGTGAATCAGTTCAATTCCTTTCTATACTCTTCTCTTGGTCCCTTGGCTCCTTATTCAATCATCAGTCTAGCCCTCCCAAGCCTTCTCTTCTATTGGAGCATTCTTCCCAGATCCTCCATTCTGGGGAGAAGCCTAAGCTGGCCAGTGATCAGTTTCCTCCTGGTTCTGCTTCTGCCTTAATGGACTTCTACACCATGTCCCAGGCATGGCCCCCAACTCCCTTTTTCCACACTTTTTAGCTTCCCTTTTTGTGTTGTCTTCCCTCATTAGACTATAAGCTCCTTGAAGACAGGAACTGTTTCTTTTCCTTTGAATCATCAGTGCTTATCACAGTGCCTGGCAAGCCCTTTCTAAATGCATGATTTTTTGCCTTGGAATATTTCACCATCTGCTGCTTTCACCCCTACTCATGTGCTACTGTGGAGAAAATCGTGAAACCTTGCTGACAGGATCCATTACAAATTTATGTTACATAATCTCAACTGAACCTTCACTGCAACAAGGCAATCCTTTTACACTTCCCTAATTGATTCACTACCCCACTCTCCCCAGCAGCTCTTCTAAACCTTTTAATCCCTCCCCACATTTCCCAGATCTCCCCAACCCCCTCTCAGCTAAGAACCTTGCTTAATATTTCACGGAAAAAAACTTGGACCAGTAACCAAGAGCTCCCTATCTCTTCTTACCTCACATCACAAATATATCTTCTAACCTATCCTGTCCTTCACCCCAGGCTCATATGAAGAAGTGATTCTTCACCTTGCCCAGACAAACTCCTCTCCATGCATAAGTGATCCAATTCCATCCCATCTTCTCCAATAAATTTTTCCCTCTCTTTTTTATCTTCAGTCTCTTCCTATCTGCTGGCTACTTCCCTACTGCCTTCAAGTATTCTTATGAGAAATAAAGGAAGAAAGTAACAGAGAAAGAATGAAAGAGAAAGATGAAAGAGAGAAAAAGAGAAACAAAGAAAGAAACAAAGTAACAGAGAAAGAGAGAGACAAAGGAAGGAAGGAAGGAAGGAAGGAAGGAAGGAAGGAAGGAAGGAAGGAAGGAAGGAAGGAAGGAAG
>NC_058130.1:696354594-696383770 GCF_016433145.1 Gracilinanus agilis | reverse complement strand
GAAGGAAGGAAGGAAAGTAAAGATAGGTGAGAAGGGAGGAAGGAAGAAACACAGAAACAAAGAAGGAAACAAAGAAAGAAAAACTTCACTTGATTCATCCATCCCCTCTATTATTCTTTATCTTCCCTCCCTTTTGTGGCTAAACTTCTTTAAAAAGCTATCTAAAATTTGTTACCTCCATTTCCAAAATTAAACTCATTATTTCCCTCCCAAAGTCATTCCATACATCCCTATTACTGTATAGGGCATCATTTATCTTCCCAGCTGCCCAGGCTCTCAAAATCTAGGTGTTATCCTCAGCTATTGACTGTCTCTCTTTTGACCCCCATATCCAGTCAGTGGCCATGTCCTACTGATTTTACTTTCATTTCTCCCATATACCCCCTTCTCTCCTCTGACAGTGCCACCACCCTGGTGCATCTCTTTATACCTAGACAATTACAACAGCTACTTGTTGGTCTCAGGCAAAGATGACAAAAATAGACTCCAGTCCATCCTCAACTCTTCTGTCAAATTGATTTTCTTAAAGAACAGGTCTGATCATGTCACGATCCATTCAATAAACTCTAGGGACTCTTTATTACCTCCATGATGAACTATAAAATCCCCTGTTTGGCTTTTGAAGAGACCTTCACAAGTTAGTTCCCCTTCCTACCTTTCTAGGATTGTTATACCTTCCCCTTAGAACCCAATTTACCCTTTAATTTAGTTATTCAGGCCTATGGTACATTTTCACTGGCTGGAATTCTTTCCTTCTTTATCTCTGCCTCCTGGATCCTTCAAGTTTTAATTAAAATTTCCCCTAACCATGAAGCCTCTCCTAATCTTCTTTAATAAGCATATCTTTTCTCTGTTGCTTATCTTCAATTCATCCTGTATCTTTTTCATTTATACACAGTTATTTGCCTGTTGTCTCCTCCTTTACATTATGAACTCCTTGAGAGCAAGGACTGTCTTTTGCCTTTTTTTGTAGCCCTAACACTTGGCAAAGAGGATGGAACATAGAAAGGGTTTAATAAATGCTTATTAACTTGACTGACTTAGAATGCTAGCCTTCCTTCAAATCCAAGTCCAGGAGTCACCTCGTACAGGTCTTTCCTGATACCCTCCCTAGTCCAAGATATCTCTCCCTTTTTAAATTACTTTGTTTGAGTTGTATAGACATTGTACCTGTTGCTCTTTTCTCCCATCACCACCAAGTAGGACATAAGCTTCTTGAGGGGTGAGATTGTCCTTTTTGTTGCTCTGAATTCTCAGGGCTTAGCACAGTGTCTTGCTTTGTATTTAATAAATCTTTGTTGAACTGAACTAAACAAACTTTCTCAATTTACAGAGTCAGACACTGAGGCGCAAGAGGGGAGTGACTTTCCCAAGTTTACACCACAATTTAATTCCACACATAATTTCTAAACATCCACTGAAATTCAGGCTGCAAATAAAAGAGGGAGCTCCTTTCTTCCCTTGGGGAACTCCAAAGTTCTAAAGTCTAAAGATACAACTATAGCCTGCTCATTTCAGTTCAATGCAACATTCATTTATTAAAGCACCTACTCTACCCTCCAGATTTTTTAAGCAGCTACTACATCAGGTAGGTTCTACATGGGAAGATTAAAAAAAAGTCATAGAGTACATCCTAAAGGAGCTTATAGTCAAATATATGGATGAGTCAAGTACATACTTGACTGTATGACCTATGTTCACCTCCTTGAGACTTACAACAATCCTAGAAGACAGACAAACTAAGGATCGTGATGCCTCCTTTATGGCTGAGTAAACAAAGCCCCAAAAGAGAAGGTGGCTATCAAGACCCTTTATAAACTGTATTTGACTCTGGCTAAGTCATTTAACCTCTGTCTTCCTCAGTTTTCTCATCTGTAAAATAGAGATGATAATAATAGCACCTACCTGCCAAGTGGTTGTGAGGATTCAATGAGGAAATACAATGATCCCTTACCTATCACAAGAGTTACATTCCAGACACCCCCTCGATAGGTGAAAATCCGCAAAGTAATGGCATTATATTTATTTTATTATTCTTTAATGGTAAGCATCTTCCTCTGGTGCTTGGGTTCACTACCAGAAGCCTTAGAAGGCTCAGAACATTTGGTTGGCATAGGGCTTGTATAATTTTCACAAAGAGTCAGACACAACTGAAATGACTGAATATATAATGCTAGCTATTATTATTATTGTAAAGATAAAATGAGATAATATATTTGTAAATTACCATATGAATGACCACTATGATTATTAATGTAAAGATAAAATGAGATATTATTTGTAAAGTGTTTTGCAAAACTTAAACACTGTATAAATACATAAATAGATATAGAATAGATATAGAATAAATATAAATGTATAAACTGTATAAACAAATAATTATTATAACAGTAATGATCAGTTTTTAATTTATATAACTATAAGTTAGAAAATAATAAAGAGCCTAGTAGAAGTCAAAGTTATCCAAGAGATTTGAGAAGGAAGGACTCACTTTTTTTTAAAAGCTTACCTTCTGTCTTAGAATCAATACTGTGTATAGGTTCCAAGGAAGAAGAATGAAAAGAACTAAACAATAGGAGTTAAGTGACTTGCCAAGGGTCACAAAGCTAGAAAGTGTCTGAGGCTACATTTGGAACTCCCATCTCTAAGCTTGACTCAACCCACTGAGCCACCTAGCTGTCCCTAAAGACTCACTTTTCTCTGGAGGAAATCAGGAAAGATTTCAAAGAGGATATGAAATCTGAGCTGGGTTTTGAAACAATTAAAAAACAATTCCCCCTTAGTGGGCCATGAACTGAACTGTCTTCAAGCAGAAGTCCATTCAGAGTGTTCTCCTTTGTGACTATACAACTTACTGGCTCTAACAGTTTTTGATGTTTAATTCTGTAAAATGGGGGATGGGAGATAGGCAAGGGAAGTTCTAGAGTCCAGAACCAGGGCTTTACACACTATCCTGGAAGTTTACTTAGCAGTCCTGGAAGGGTGGAATAGATTTAACCACCTTTGTCCAGCTTTCCTGCAGCTATAGTCAAATCAGTGCCCTCTTCCTTACACTCTCCAGACCTCTCTTCCTTCCCAGAGTGAGTTATCTCCCATCCAGATTGGGAGCTTCATGGGTGCTGGGAACACAATACCTTCTGATTTCCTCCACATCCTTCCCCCACCTTCTACCCAGGACTGAGCTGAGCCAAGAGTATATGCCCAGAGAAAAGACTTGGAGAACGCCGGTCATAGAGTAAAAGACCTGGAAGGGATGTTAGAAATCATTTAGTCCATACTCTTCATTTGATCCCTTCCAGTGGAACTGGCACCTTTGTTCAAATCTGTACTAGAAAAATGTCAGCCAACTGCTGGGCCAAGGACAGGATTCTTGGGCAGAGGAAAAGGGAACCATTTAGTCTCCAAGTTAAACTCTGCCACCATCCCATCCTCTCTCCCCCATATTCAACAATAACAAAATTTAAAAATATTTATGAAGTCCTTACGGTGTGTGGAGCACTATACTCATTCTGGGAGAGATCTGAACTTTAGATGGAACAGTTCTTACCTTCATGGAGCCTACAGTCTATCCAATATGGGATATTCCACCTGCATACTTCCATTCAATACTTCAAGGATCTATCATTTCCTAAGTGTTGGTCATTTTGTCAATGATGTACATTGTAGTTTTTCTGCACATTGGTAGAGATTTTATTAATTGTGGCTGAAAAATTCCTCCCTTACCCAAAATTTAGCTAGACCAGGACCTGAATACCAGTGCTATCTACGCAGACTGGCCCTAGAACTATACGCCAAGCCTTTCCAGTCTGCTGGACCTCTCAGAGCTTATGCTGCCAGCATGGCCTTCAATACCTCCAAGGATCTTGATTCCCTAGAATCTGAGACTGAATCTATGAAGATGAAATTCAGTAGTGCCTTATAATTGAGTACAAAAAAAAAAACTTTCCAGATATAAGATGAGGGAAGTATGAAAAGATAGTGTTTTGGTATAAATGGGATCTGGGTTTATTTGGGGTTTTTTCATCAAACTCCAAGTCAGCAGTGGAATGTGGCAATCAAAAGTCTAATTCAATTCCAAGCTTCACTAAGACAGACAGAAAAGTGATAATTCCATTCCTGTTCTGACCTATTCAGATTTTATCTGAAATATTGTAGTCAGCTCAGGCAACCATGCTTTAAGAAGGTGTTTGATAAAGTGGAGATTGACAGAGGAAGGCAATCAGGATGGCAAAGAGTCTTGAGTTCAAGAAACATTAAATTGAAGAAACTGGGAGTATTTATTTTTTAAAATTTTATTTTTTTAAAACCCATACCTTCCATCTTAGAAACAATATTGTGTATCTTCTAAGGCAGAAGAGTGCTAAAAGCTAGGGGGGGAAGGAAGGGGACCTAGTTAAAAGACTTACCTAGGGTCACAAGCTAGGAAGTATCTGAGGCCACATTTGAACTCAAGGCCTCTCATCTCTAGGCCTGACTCTATCCACTGAGCCATCTAACCTGGGGAAAAGAAGACTTCAGGAAGTGTGATAGTTATCTTCAAGTATCTAAAGGGCTAGCCCATGCGTGAAAATGTTCTCTTTGAACTCAAAGGGCAGAACCAAGAAAAATGGTTAAAGTTTAAAAAAATTTTAAATTATGAGGCTGTTAGTAGCTTTAGCAGCTACTAATTAAGTAGTGATAGTAAAGAGAGGGAAATGTAGGAAAGAGGTAGAGAGTTGCCTAGCTAAATACCCTAATTGCCATTCTGATGGACTTTAGCTCACCACCAACAGGGTTCCAATCTTCAGGTCCAATCTCCAGCCAGAAGTCCACAAGAGACTCTTCAGCAAAATTCGCCAGAGTCAGTCAGAATCCAAACCTCAATCTTAATCCAAATCAGAATGGGAATCTCCATCCAAATGGGAATCTAAATAGGAATGTCCTCCAGACCCTTGGTCTCACCTTTATAAGCAGTTTTCTCCACCCATTAGCTCTCCCACATCACATCTCAGGAACCAATCATAATTCCTTAATTTGCCTGGCACCACCCAGGGGGGCAGTGCTTGTGGGATCAATTCCCTGTCTTGTTGGTTTCAACTTCTTTTCACTATGGGCATGTGTATCCCTGCACATCTCTGTGGTAAAGGACCCCCAGATCCCTGATCAATTAAATTAAAAGGGAAGGGAATTCCAAGTCCCTGATTGATCAAATTAAAACAAAGGGAAGTAAATTCCTTTCTCACCATTTCTAAGGAGCCAATTCAGGCTAGATATCAGGAAAAACTTTCTAACAATGTTTCAAAGTATAATTGAGTGGCAAGATAAAGTGCTAGGCCTGGTATCAGGAAGATTAATTTTCTGAGTTCTGATCTGGCTATGGGACCCTAGGCTCCTCATTTAACCCTGTTTGCCTCAGTTTCCTCAACTATAAAATGAATTAGAGAAGAAAATGGCAAGTCAGTCCAGAATCTTTGCCAAGGAAATTCCAAACAGGGTCAGAAAGAATCTGACACAACTGAAAAATAAGTGAACAACAACACCAAAGTGGGGTGGCATGCCTTAAAAGTTTGGTAGATTCTGATTTCTTGGAGGTCTTTAAGCAGAGACTGGGTGATCAATCTCATATGTTATGGTGAAGATCCCTATGGTATAAGACTTGGATTAGATGACTACTTGCATCCCTTCCAGCTCTTAGATTCTGTGATCCTTAGATTACATGAAATACCTTGGGTCATCTGCAGGCTATAAGGAGGTGTAATTGGGATCTCATTGGTAAAGGTGATCCTTCTATGGATGGCAACCTTCCTACACCTTAGTAGATGATCTTTGAAAACCTAGGGTTACCTCTTGGCCATAAGATAGCATCAGAGAAGGACTATTTTCATTGCTTCTTTTGTTTTTTACGTCACCTACATTTTCTACTGTGTCCTTCCTCCCCAACCCTTTCTAGAGGACCATAAAATTTTGTAAAAGGAAAGGGGAAAAAAATTCAGCAGTACTAACCAACATTTCAAAAATATCTGGTGTTATATACAATGTCCCCTTCCCATAGACCGACACCTCTGCAAAGATATGGAGCAAGTGAGAGGACAAAGGAAGGAAAAGAAGTGCCTTCCCATGGCTCTAGTTTGGAGCCAAACTTGTTCTAGTGATCCTTTTTTTAAAAATAAAAACAAAGCAAAACCAAAAAAAAACCTTACCTTCTATCTTAGAATCAATAGTTTGTACTAGTTCCAAGGCAGAAGAGTGGTAAGGTCTAGGTAATTGGGATTAAGTGACTTGCCCAGGGTCACACAACTAAGGAAATATCTAAGGTCATATTTGAACCCAGGACCCCCTGTCTCTAGGCTTGGCTCACTATCCACTGAACCACCCAGCTGCCCCCATTGTATTACATTTTGATTATTTTAATTGGTACTCTTTCCAGTTACACTGTTTTGGTCATTGGGTATGTTATTTTCCTGGTTCTGATTACTTCATGCAAATCTTCTCATATTTCCTTGTACTCTTCCTATCCATTGTTTCTTACAATGTAGTAATATTTCATTACGTTAACATACCACAGTTGGCCTGGCCCTTCCCCAGTTGTTTCCAGTTCTTTATTACTACAAAAAGTGCTGCTACATATTTGTCATTTATAGTGGATCTTATCTTTGACCTCCTTGGGGTATATGCCTCTTAACACATATGATCTCTGAGTCAAAGGGTGTATAGACAGTTTAGTCATTTTGTTAGCATAATTCCAAATTGCCTAATGGTTGGACTAATTCACAGCTCTACCAACAGTGTATTAGTGAGTCTTTCTTTCCACAACACCTCCAACATTGACTATTCAAAGAAGTGTCATAAGCCTATGGAGAACCATAAAACCTCCATATATTCGTGAAGCTCTGATTTCATTTATATAAATACTCATTTCACTGGTCAAGACTGCAAACTCGTCCATGCCTTCCCCTCCTCTGCAAATCTTGTCCATACTCTTCTAGAACTTCTTTATAGATAACAGCATAACTAGCAATTTCTGCACCTAGGGCAAACTGTGGAGGTGGGAATGGTGACAGCTTCACCCAAGGTGTGGTGCCCTGATGTGGGCAGGGCCAGGAACAAAGGTGGAAACATTTTAGGCCATCTGCAGTGCTGCCATGAGGCAGGGCTGGCAGGAGAAGAAATAACTCTAAGGTACTGTCAGTACCCTTTAAATTGCCCTCCCTGGAGCAAAGTCCCAGTTGCCCTACCCCAATTATGTCTCTCTCCATGGAGGGCCTATCCAGTTGCCATGCTCTGGATCTTTTTCATCTCTTGTGAATATGAAGGCAGCATCCTTCACCCTTGCTATATGAATGGCCCATTTCTTTTCCTGGTCATACATATCTTTGATAGTATATTTTATGCCACTCTTCACACACAAGTCATCGTTGATGATATGCTTGTAACCACCGTGAGGTTTTCCGGGATTCTTTTGGTCACCCACAACTATGATTTCTTTGTGATTGCGGTGTTCCAGGGTTCCCAGCCTTTTGGTAGTAGTCTACTATTCTGTTTAATGAGTGGGGTTGGACAGAATGATCCTTAAGATCCCTTCCAGGTCTAAACCAGCTGATCTTATAATCACTGGGAAAACAACTATAATATACAATATCACCTAGTAAGTACATTAGAGAGAAATGTAAGGAAAAAACTCTTGGAGGTTAATGGAGAAAAGCAAGATGAAGCCAATTACCAAATGGCAACAAGAAGAGAAGGTAGCATTTGGGCAGGATTTGAGTCGAGCTTTAAAAAGTGGGTAGAAATTTAGAGCAAGGAGGCAAGGCTGGGCAGGCAGAGATGATAAGCAAAGACATGGTAGGAGCACATAGAACAATTTCTGAGGGGTGTTAACTCCTGGTAATCCAGACAAGTTGGAATGTAGATCATGCAGGGATATGGAGTCTCTGTCTGCCTCACTTTCTTCATCTATAAAATGGGGTTATTGTTGTGAAGATCAGATGAGATGATCATTGTAAAGGATTTAGCACAGAGCCTGGCGCATGGCACAAACTTAATAAATGCTTTTCCCCTTCCCCATTCCCCTTCCTGACTCTAGGACCAACTCTCTGTTTGGTTACCTAGTTGCCTTCTAATTCTGCGTTGACAGGAAGTATTGAACAAATGGTCGAGTCACTGGATTTTTTTGGAGACGATTAAATGATTTGCCTACATCAGGGGTACCTGAAGTAGAATTTGAACACAGTTCTCTCCAAGCCCGGTGTTCTTTTCTCACTGCTGACTCAGTTGGTCTTACAACAGATAACAGCCCTAGATCATTTCCTTTGCTATAAAGCCATGTATTCCAAAGCTGTACTTACCCAGGTGATATATTTTGCCTATTTAAAAAGGGGACAAAATGCTACCTTTAAAATGGGAACAGACATCCTCGTATTCCTTTTCTCGAAGGGTAGTTGTGTGGAAAGCATTTTGTAAATCTTAAAAAAAACTATAAAGCCTAGAGATGGGAGATCCTAGGTTCCAATGTGACCTCAGACACTTCCTAGCTGTGTGACCCTGGACAAGTCACTTCACCGCCATTGCCTAGCCCTTACCACTCTTCTGCCTTGGAGCCAATACACAGTATTGACTCTAAGATGGAAGGTAAGGGTTTAAAAAAAACAAAACTATAGAAATGTATAATATATTGTGGTCTCTGCTCTCAAGGAACCCAGTCATCTTTGCCTTTGAACATACAAATCATTCCTAAGACCTGTTGGGGACTCTAAGCCATAAGCAAATAAATAGTTTAAAAATAAGACAATATTGGCACTGTCCATTTTATCTTTGAATTCTAACAAACCACATTCTACATCGCTACATTTCCTTTATCCACTGGTGATTAATTAATGCTTATATTTCATGCTGATTTCTGTACCATGGCTTAAAACACAAAGGGCTCCTGATCAGGGATGGAATGCACCTAACAAGGGCTAATAGATACAAAGGTTTCTGCAACCCAGATTTAGAACTGGGGGGCATTTTGGGGATTATCTAATCCAATCCCCTCATTTTATAGGTGAGGAGACGGAGGCCCACAAAGATCAAATAACATTCCTGAATTCGCACAGGTATGGAAGAGTCAGGATTCAAACCTGAGTCCTCTGGCTCCAGAGGCAGCATTCATTCCTGTATACCATGCTGTCTTGATTAAAGAGAGAGAGAGAGAGAGAGAGAGAGAGAGAGAGAGAGAGAGAGAGANAGAGAGAGAGAGAGAGAGAGAGAGAGAGAGAGAGAGAGAGAGAGAGAGAGAGAGAGAGAGAAAGAGCAGCAAATCCTGCCATATACCACAAATTTACATTATATAATTGTCTGAAAGGTGTAGAGAATATGATTCCACTGTCTTTGTTTGTTGACCACAAAAAGCATTAGATTCTGGAGCATAAAAGGACATTTTAAAGACTCTCTTATAATAAGATATTTTCCATGTATGTCAAAATCATGCACAAATCCTTGGAAGATGAAATGACAGAATATTTTTAATGACTCTGCTTAGTAATATAAAACAGTGATTCCCAAAGTGGGCACCACCGCCCCCTGGTGGGTGCTGCAGCAATCCAGGAGAGCGGTGATGGCCACCGGTGCATTTATCTTTCCTATTAATTGCTATTAAAATTTTTTTAAATTAACTTCCAGGGGGCTAAGTAATATTTTTTCTGGAAAGAGGGGCGCAGGCCAAAAAAGTTTGGGGAACCACTGATATAAAGCATAAATCAGACAAGCAGAAGTTTGACAAAGATACGCAAAGTCTAAGTTGAAAATGATGTTCCTTTGTAGTACAGATAAACTTGGGGGTCTTTATCTCAAATCCTACTGGCACAGAGAATTCTGGTCCCTAGACTGTGGTTACTTTATTCCCAGAAGGCTCTAAGGTTAGCTAGTCCTGGGGGATGAGGGGTTGTTTTTCTAGTGCTACAACTAATGAACCTCCACCCATGTGTTTTCTCCCAGGATTATCAGTTGATATCAAATAATCATTCAGATTTGATTAGTTTTTAGAAATGAGTATTTACTAAGGTGGCATAGTTGGCACAAAACATTCTTTCTACAAATCTTCAGCATACTTTCCCATCATTCCATAAAGATTCCAAGGGAAAGTTGTCTCAAGCTTAGAGAACATATATGGCAAAGGAATAATTAAGAGCTCTTAAAATGCTTTTGATGCTTCAAGATTTCCCCTTTAGGTGATTGTCGTTATCCAATCATTGAGTCATGTTCCGTTCTTTGTGCCCCTGTCTGGTGTTTCCTTGGCAAAGACACTTGAGTGGTTTGGCATTTCCTTCTCCTGTGAATTGAGGCAAATAGAAATTAAGTGATTTGCCCTGGATTACACAACTAATGACATCTGAGGCCACATTTGAACTTGGGTCTTTCTGACACCTAGCTGCCTCCCCTTAGTCACAGCATAGCTTTTTTTGCTGGGTCCTTGTTGAACCTTGAATTTGCCCTTTTTCGTGGCTTCCAGTAGGGCAGCTAGGAGGCACACTAGATAGGATGCTGAGTCTAAAGTCAGGAACACCTGAGTTTAAATCCACCCCCAGAAATGCACCAGTTTGTGACTCTGTGTAAACCAATGGATCCCTGAGTATATAGCAGGCTGAGGGGTGGCCGTGTAAGATGGCTGAAAATTTAGGAGGGGAGCATTAAAAGTCAGAGGATTTAGATGAGCTCCTGAAGATAATAGGGAGCCATTGGAGTTTACTGAGAGATGAGTCAGATATGTCCATTTGGGAATCATCTGTCTGGGAGCTGGTGAGAGAGAGAGACTTTAGACAGAAAAGATGAAAAAGACCCAGGACAGAATCTTGAGGGAGAGCCAGACTCAAGGGGAAGAAGATGACCAAAGGTGCAATAAAAGAAATGGAAATGGAATAGTTAGAATTAGAAGAGATCAGGATTCCAGAAGCTAAGTATGGAGAGAGTATCCAAGAGGCCTCCGTGGTCAGCATGTCAAAAGTTACAAGGATCTCAAGAAGAATAGGGACAAAGAAAAAGGCAACTAGAGTTTGCAATTAAGAAGTCATTGCTAGGGGGCATCTGGGTGGCTCAGTGGATTGAGAGCCAGGCCTAGAGACAGGAGGTCCTAGGTTCAAATCTGTCCTCACACACTTCCTAGATGTATGACCCTGGGCAAGTCACTTAACCTCCATTGCTTAGCCCTTACCACTCTTCTGCCTTGGAGCCAATACATAGTATTGACTCTATGACAGAAGGTAAGGGTTTAAAAAAAAAAAAGTCATTGCTAACTCTGGAGAGAGGGGTTTCAGTCAAGTGGTGGAGATGGAGACCAGATTGTTACTGAATGAATCTCTCCCATTCTACTGGCTCCTCCTTGCTGCCAACTCACAAGGAGTTCCTGACTCCTCCATCCTTCATGACAACAAAACCAAAAAATCCTGACTTGAGCCATCCATTCCTGAGAGCTATTGTCCTATATCTTTTCTCCTCTTTGTGGCTCACTTCCTGGAGAAATCCACCTATGAATGTTGCCTGTTTTTACTCTCCTCTCATTCCTTTCTAAATACTTTGCAAATCAGGTTCCAAACTCATCATTCAGCTCAAACTACCTCTCTAAAGTGACCAATGATCTTTTTCTTATCAAATCTAATGGGTTTTTTTCCCAATTCTCATCTTTCTTGACCTCTCTGACACATTTGACAACATCCTCATGGAGAAAAAACTTATATAATAACAACACTGTAAAAACAAATAACTTTGAAACACTTCATAATTCTGATCAACATAATGACTAATTGCAATTCCAAAGGACTATGAAAAGGACTGTTACCTACCTTCTGACAGAAGTGATAGACCCATATTTATCTTCTTGAGTACATATCCAGCCTCACACACTTACTAGATGTGTGACCCTGGGCAAGTCATTTAACCCTGTTTGCCTCACTTTCCTCATTTATAAAATGAGCTGGAGAAGGAAATGGCAAACCATTCCAGTTATCTTTGCCAAGGAAATCCCAAGTGAAGTCACAAAGAGTTGGGCATGATGAAAACAACTGAACGACAACAAAACATACACTCATATACATATACATTTAGAGAGAAAGAGTTAAAAGCAATGTATACATACATAAAGACAGAGAGACATAACCAATATAAAAATTTGTTTAGCTTTACTATACATGCTTATTACAAGGTTTCTTTTTTCTTTTTGGTATTTAGGGTAGAAAGCAGGGACCTTGAAAGAGAGAAAATGGGTTTTTCTTCATAGAGAAAAAAATAAAATTTAATTGTAAAAAATTATCTTCTCCTCCTGTATTCTCTCTTCTTTCTGTGAAATAATATTTGTAAACTACTTAGCACAATGTCTGGCATATAATAGGTGATTAACAGATGATTATTTCCTTCCTTCCGTGTAGATTTTCATGACACTGCTCTCACTTGGTTCTTCTCCTATCTTTCTGATTTGTCCCTCCTCCAACTCCTTTATTGGCTCTTCATCCATTTCACACTGACAAACAGCGGATATCTCTCAAGCATCTGTGCTTGGTCTTCTTCTCTTTTCCCCTCTATACATGGTGATCTCAGCAGCTCCCATGAGCTCAATTATCTCTGTGCAGCAATAACCAGTTCCATATGATGTCTTACTCTTTCTTCGGAGCTATCTATATTACCTCTTGAATATCTCAGACTGGATGTCCCCATGGCATCTAAAACTCAATGTGCTTGGAGAAGTTCCAGGTGAACTGGAAAGATCTCCAGGAACTGATACAGAGTGAAAGGAGCAGAGCCAGAAGAACATTGTACACAGAGACTGATATACTGTGGTAAAATCAAATGTAATGGACCTCTGTACCAGCAGCAATACAAAAACCCAGGACAATTCTGAGGGATTTATGGTAAAGATGCTACCCACATCCAGAGGAAGGACTGCAGGAGAGGAAAGATATAAGAAAAACAGCTGCTTGAACACAAGGGTCGGGGTGGACATGATTGGGGATGTGGACTCGAAACTACCACACCAATGCAACTACCAACAATTTGGAAATAGGTCTTGATCAAGGACACACGATAAAACCAGTGGAAATGTGTGTCGGCCATGGGTGGGGGGAATGCGGGGGGTGAAGGGGAAAGTAGGAGCATGAATCATGTAACCATGTTAAAAATGAATATTAATAAATGTTTAAAATAAAAAAAAATAGGCACATACAAAAACACAGACATAATTATAAAATGTGATTACTTTCTGAAAATAATTTAATGGCATGAACTGCAATTATATGAAAATGTACAAATGTCCTTGGTATTAATAAATATATTATTATTATGAACAAAAAAAAAACTCAATGTGCTGTGGACAGATTAGTGGCTCAGTGGATAGAGAGATCAACTTGGAGACCAGAGGTTCTGGGTTCAAATCTGATCTCAGATACTTCCTAGTGGTGTGACACTAAACAAGTCACTTAACCCCTATTACCCAGCCCCTATAGCCCTTCTGCCTTAGAACTAATATTTAGTATCAATATACAGTATCAATTCTAAGACAGAAGGAAAGGGGAAGGAACGAAGGAACGAAAGAACAATGAGCTGGGATCAGCTGCAAGTGAGAGAGAGTGCAGATTGTTAAATTCTCAGTTCATGGAATAGATTAGGGGTAAATGACCTCAGCAATCTAGTGTTCAATAAACCCTAAGATCCCAGCTTTTGGAATAAGAATTCACTATTTGATAAAAACTGCTGGGAAAATTGGAAAACAGCATGGCAAAATTTAGTTTTAGATCAATATCTCACACCCTATTTCAAGATAAATTCAAAATGGGTATACAACTTAAATACAAAGAGTGATATAGTAAATTAGGTGAACATAAAATAGTATACCTGTTAGATCTATGGTGAAGGGAAGAATTTAAGACCAAGCAAGAGTTAGAGAACATTACAAGATATAAAATGAATAATTTTGATTGTATTAAATCTAAGTTTTTGTACAAACAAAACCAATGCAATCAAAATTAGAAAGGAAGCAGCAAACCAGGAAAAAAAATTTATAACAAAATTCTCTGACAAAGGTCTGATTTCTCAAGTATGTAAGTCAAATTTATAAGAAATCAAGCCATTCCCCAAATGACAAATGGTCAAGGGATATGAATCAAAACTATCAATAATCATATGAAAAAGTATTCTAAGTCCCTTCTGACTAGAGAAATACAAATTAAAACTCTGAGGTACCATCTCGCACCTTGACCAATATGACAGCAAAGGAAAATAGTAAATGTTGGAAGGGATGTGGCAAAATTGGGACACTAATGCATTGCTGGTAGAATTGTGAATTGACCCAACCATTTTGGAAGGCAATTTAGAATTATGCCCAAAAGGCTTTAAAAGATTGCATGTCCTTTGATCCAGCAATACCACTACTAGGTTTCTACCCCAAAGAAATAAAAAAAAAAATTGAGGATGGACCTATTTGTACAAAAATATTTATACCTGCGCTTTGTGTGGTGGCAAAAAAAATTGGAAAATGAGGGGGTGTCCCTCGATTGGGGAATGGCTGAATAAATTGCAGTATATGATGGTGGTGGAATACTACTGTGTCAAAAGGAATATGAACTGCTTGATTTCTATAGGAATTGGAAAGAACTCCAAGAACTGATGAGGAGTGAAATAAGCAGAACCAGGAGAAGATACACAATCACTGGAACATTATGGGACAATCAAATGTAATAGACTTTGCTACTAATAGCAACGCAACAGTCCAGGACAACCCTGAGGGAACACTATCCACATCAAGAGAAAAAACTTTGGGAATAGAAATGCAGAAGAAAACATATGCTTTATCATTTGTTTATATAGGTATATGATTTGAGGTTTAGGTTTTAAAAGATTATTACAAAAATGAATAATGTGGAAATGGGTTCTAAGTGATAATACATGTATAACCCCATGGAACTGCTTGTCAGCTTCAGGAGGGGGGAGGGAAAAGGGGAGGGAGAGAATACAAATGACATAACTATGGGGAAATATGTTTTTAAAATAAAATTCAAATTATATTAAATTTTTTTCAGTTTAAGCATTGACACCAGAAATCAGCAAAAGCTATGAATTAGGATTTGATTTATTTTGTTGATTCTCTAGACTTAAGAAAGTGATACAGAAAATGTTAATAAGGCAGATTAAACTTAAAAGTATATCCTTTGGGCAGCTGGGTAGCTCAGTGGAGTGAGAGTCAGGCCTAGAGACAGGAGGTCCTAGGTTCAAACCCGGCCTTAGCCACTTCCCAGCTGTGTGACCCTGGGCAAGTCACTTGACCCCCATTGCCCACCCTTACCAATCTTCCACCTATGAGACAATACACCGAAGTACAAGGGTTTAAAAAAAAAAAAAAAGTATGTCCTTTGCCCATTCCCTGTCCCTGATCCCCTAGCAGACTGTTCAAACGTTTACCAGAATACTCCTGCTCCAGATCTATGCCATGCTGGAAGATTCCTGGAAGAAACAGGACTTGAGCTGGGCCTTGTAAAGCAGACCAGACTTACACGGATAGAGAAAAAGGGGAGGTCATTTCAGGCAGGGCATAAGCTCAGAATTGTGAAAAAGCCCTGTGTTTCAGAGGACAGCTCCAGGAGGTTGTATGGCCAATCCTTCCTAATTGACTTGCTTCCTCTCCAGACTTCAAGATTTAATGAGCCTGGTGCCTGGTTTATTAGTGCTTAAGTCTGGTAGTTAAAAAAAGGTGGTGGGGGGGGTGGGGTGAGGCAGGACCCTTCCCTTTCTCATCCCCACCTTGGCCCAAGGGCACAGGTGCCATCAATTAGAACTAATTGGGGTAGAGAAGGGGGTGGGGGACTCATGTTGCAATCATGACCCTTTTGTGTTGGCAACAGGCTCCTCCTCTCCCCCTCAGTTTGCCTGTCAATCTCTTGGCTCCTTGCCTTTCATCTGGCCTTAATCTTCATTTAATTAACTTGTAGTAATCTGACTGGAACCTGTGAAGGGGTGCCCTCAGCAGACTGGCACCCAACCAGGAACCTTAGAGTTAGCCCTTCAAGGGGGAAAATCACTTCTCAATGACCATCAAATTTAGGGTTAGAAAGGACCCTGGAGCCCAAGTCTTTCAATTCCCTCCCTTTGTAGAAGAAGAAACTGAAGGCCAGAGACATTAAGTAAATTGTACAAGCTCATACGATAAGAGTAGTTGAATATGAACCCAATTCCTTCAACTCCAAATTCAGTTCTGTTTTCTGTTAAGCCCAGGATTCTTAACTTGGGGTCTATAAATGTATTTTTAAAAAAAAAAAACACCTTTATCTTCCATCTCAGAATCAATACTGTGTATTGGTTCCCAGGCAGAAGAGTGGTAAGGGCTAGGCAATGGGAGTTAAGTGACTTGCCCAGGGTCACACAGCTAGGAAGGGTGTGAGATCAAATTCAAACCCAGGACCTCCCATCTCTGGGCCTGGCTCTCAATTCACTGAACCACCTAGCTGCTCCCTGTCTGGTCTGTTCTTGAACACCTGTAGTGACAGACAACTCATTATCTTAAGACAGTCTAATTCCATTGTTGGATAACCCTTAACTCTTCTAAAAAGAGATGAAACAGGCAATGTCCCAAAAAGTCTTGGTAAAGTTTTAAGTGATTAAGTTTAGAGCAATCTAAGCTATTAAAGACTAGATGGTCTTTATTTTCTATTTCTATTATTTTTTTATTATTATTTCTTCATTTTCTATTGAGAATCATAGGATCATATATTTAGAGCTAGAAGGAACCATTGAGGTCATTCACCTCATTTTATTTTTCAAACCCTTATCTTGTGTCTTGGAATTAATACTAAGTATCTGCTCCAAAGCACAAGAGAAGCAAGGGCTAGGCAATTAGGGTTAAGTGACTTGCCTGAGGTCACACAGCTGGGAAATGTTTGAGAGCAGTTTTGAACCCATCACCAGACCGGGCTCTCTATCCACTGAGCCAAGTGGCTGCCCCTGGCCACTCATTTTACAGGTGACTACAGCAGGGTAGATTCCTGCTCCAGTCTAGGTTGGATTTAGAGCTCCCTGCACCCCACCCCAAATCCTTTCTAATTCCGAACTCCTAAAATTCCATTATCCTAGATTCTAGGAACAACTTCATTCATACACGTGATCATAATGATGATAACAACACACTCATTTAGTACTCCTCACAACATTTTGATGAATTCGTTCATGCAAGGACAAGAGATATCCCCAAAGTTTAGTGCAGTTTTCATCCATTAAACTTTTTTTTTCTTTTTTTTCTTTTAAACCCTTAACTTCTGTGTATTTGACTTATAGGTGGAAGAGTGGTAAGGGTAGGAAATGGGGGTCAAGTGACTTGCCCAGGGTCACACAGCTGGGAAGTGTCTAAGGCTGGATTTTTAAACCCTTAACTTCTGTGTATTTGACTTATAGGTGGAAGAGTGGTAAGGGTAGGCAATGGGGGTCAAGTGACTTGCCCAGGGTCACACAGCTGGGAAGTATCTAAGGCTGGATTTGAACCTAGGACCGCCGGGCTCTCAATCCACTGAGCTACCCAGCTGCCCCTTCATCCATTAAACTTTAAGCTAGAAAACCTTTTTAGGATACCCTCTACTGTTATCTCATTTTTAGAGAGAGTTGATAAATATTCATTAAGTATCTTCTAAGACAATAAAAAGAAAGGTAAAAAAGTAGTCCCTGCCCTCAAGGAGCTCACTACAGAAATGGAGAAGATAACCTGTATGAAGGTAAACCCCAGCCCTATATATACGATAAATAAATTGGAGATAATCACTAGGGAGAAAGAACTAGCATTAACAAGGATCAGGAAAGGTTTCCTGTAGGAGGAGGAATTTTATCTGGCACTAGAAGGATGCCAGGGAAGTCAGGAGGCATCAAGGAGGGAGATATTCAGGAGAATAGTAGACGAAGACAAAGTCTTATTCAAGGAAAGGCAAGGAGGCCTAAGGCCCGAGATGGAAGAGTACATGGGTTAGGGGATAGAGGGGAAAGGAGGAACTTAAGGTATGAAAGACTAGAAAGATAAGGGAGTAGGTTATTAAGGACTTTGAATGCCAAACATAGGATTTTATCTTTGATTCTGGAGGTAATAGGGAGCCACTGGAATTTAGTGAGTGAGGGAGCTGAGAGGCAGAGACAATTTAAGCAACTCATTTGAAAATAGCAGACCTACTTAAAGATCTGAGCCTAAGTCTCCTTACAGGTCCAAAGATCCAATCTTCTGTATCATGCTGCTAGGGCAGGAGGGGAGAAGAAATGGGAAAAGGGGGAGGGGGGAGGAATTTACATGATATGATAGTAAAGCATTAGAAAAGCTTTCCCACCACAAACTGTTCAGATAAAAAGGAAAAAAATTATTTTTTCTAGCAAGTCACTTTCAGGAAAAAATAAAAAGGTCATTTGAGCGTCACATTCAAGTAAAAAGCACTTTTATTCAGTTGAGGGGGAAAAGCTGCATTTTTTAAGAAAAGAAGAGACCTAGAAAAGGTCAGATTTATCTGTTGAGTAATAGAAAAAGAATTAGCCTGGAAGGCCCCCTTCTGTCATTAAGTCACCAGTGACCTTCGGTAAGTCACTTCTCCAAAAATCTGGTCCTTGGTTTCATAATCTGCAAAATCAAGAGATTAGAAAATATCTCAAATGTCTCTTCTAACTCTGTTAATAAGGTTCTTTCTTGCACTAAGATTCTAGGTTCTAATGTTCCTTCCAGCTCTGACATTCTATATTAGGGATTCTTTTTTTTTTTTTTAAACCCTTACCTTCCCTGTTGGAATCAATACTTTGTATTGGCTTCAAGGCAGAAGAGTGGTCAGGGCTAGGCAATGGGGGTCAAGTGACTTGCCCAGGGTCACACAACTGGGAAGTGTCTGAGGCCAAATTTGAACCCAGGACCTTCCATCTCTGGGCCTGGCTCTCAATCCAATGAGCCACCCAGCTGCCCCCATATTAACCATTCTTTATGTTTTTGGTATAACGGACTCTAGTCTTCTCAGAAAAATGCCCTATCACCTACATTCATAAATGAAGGAAATACTAAATTCAAGTTAGAAGTTAGTAAAAAAACAAAGTTTTTTTTTCTTTTTTCTTTCCAAGTTCGCAGCCATCCACAGACTCCTTAGACCCCAGGTTATAAACTTTTGTTCTGTGTTTTAAATTTTCCTACAGCTCTCAAACCATTCTTGTAACTCAGATATTCTATGTGGTAAGGTCCTTTCCAGTGGTAATAATCTGCCTCGATTCTGAAATCCTATATTTTAAGGTCTCTTGCAATTCTGACATTCTATATTCTAAGTTTCCTTCCAGCTCTGACAACCTGGGATTTGATGAAAGAATAGGGGGGTTACAATAAGAGTCCCAATCCAAGGTAGGGAGGAGGAGGAAGAGGAGAAGGAATGTCACCGATAAAAGCTGAAGCGGAGACTGAGCCCCAGAGAAAGCTTCAAGGTGACCCTTATCTCAGAGTCTGAGCATATTATGGGAAATCCGATGCCGGCAAGCTGGCTTCCCCTACCCATAATGTCACGGATAGTGGTCTTTGAGGGGGCCCATCTGAAACTCTAGTAACCCCCTTGGGCCTTCCCTCAAACGGAGAGCTAGACTCTCCTCCTTGGAGCTTTTCCTTTCTGCTTGGGAGAAATTTGCTCACCAAGCTTGTCAGGAATCTAAAATCCAAATTTAAATTTTATCACACTGACAAGCAGCCCATTATTAGAAAACACAGAAACTAACATTTTGAGGCTCAGATCAGGTCTCGCTTTCTCCAACATGCCCTGAAGAAAAGCACTGAGGTATCCCAATTCTGAGGAAGGGGGACAAGTGGCTTCTAAGTCCAAGGAGCCCCTTTCAGGAGACCAATGCAAGCAAAGCAGATAATAACTGCTTTAATAATGGAGGCTTTAGTGCATCATGGGCAGAGCTGGACTTGGAGTTATAAAAATCTGAGTTCAAATCCTGCCTTTTATAATTTTGTTGTTTCCTCGTCTCAGCCATGTCTGACTCTTCAAGTAACCCCATTTGGGATCTTCCTGGCAAAAAATATTAGGGCCATTTGTCATTTCCTTCTCCAGATTCCATTTTATAGATGAGGAAACTCAGGTAAACAGGGTTAAGTAACTTGCCCAGGGCCCCCCAACTAGTACCCATCTGAGCCCAGATTTGAATTCAGGTCTTCCTAACTCTAGCTCCTACCCACTACACCACCAATTTTAAGAAGGGAACTACTGCCCTGAAGAGGGAAAGCTAGTTTGTTGTGGGAGAGCAAAGGCAGGTTCTTGCCTAAAGAACTGCAGCTCAGACTCCATTCCTCTGAAGGCATAAAAGTGTTTATGCAAGGATGATACAAGTCGCGTGGCCAGAGTGATGGAAATAACCCAGGCTGGTGGAATGGCCACTGTAGGGTTTCAGGTTTCTAGATTTATTAGGGGTCTGCAGGATTGCCCTCTCCTATCCTTGGAATTTAAGGCAAACCCTAATCAGCTGGGAGGAAGGTACAGGGAAAGCACAGGATGATATATATCTTGGGTAGAAAGCGCAGGGCTGGGATCTACATTCTAATTTGCAATATTTGCTAATTGGTAAAAGTCTAGAAAAATCTCAAAGCACCATCTCTCATCCACCCCCCACCTCCCATCAACCCCAAACTTAATACAAGTAAGGAAATAAGTCTTGTTTCCTTATATTCTGTAATCTATGGAAACTAACTGGGTAAATTACAAGTTGATTGGTATACATCAGAATTACATCTTTACATTGACTTTGGATCAAAAGACCCCAATTTGAAAAAGATTTCCCTTTGACTATAGGGATTGGTATGCTATCCAGGATAACAGTAGTCAATGCTTTTCTTGTCTTTTCTTTTTAAACCCTTACCTTCAGTCTTAAAATTGATAACACATATGGGTTCCAGGGCAAAAGAATGATAAAGGCTAAGCATCTGGAGTTAAAGGACTTGCCCAGGGTCACACAACTAGGAAGTATGTGAGGCCAGATCTGAATCCAGGATCTCCTGCTTCCAGGCTTGACTCTCTATTCACTTAACCACCTACCTGGCCCACTTTTCTTGTTTTGAGTGAATATCATGCATTGACTTTGTGCAAAATCTAAGGATATGAAGATCTTAATTTCTGATTCTTTTTTTGGATCAGGTGTTCATTAAACATACAAACAAAAAAGCTGGAAAAGACATAGAAAGGCATTGTATTTGTTTAAGAAGCACTAAAGTAGGGGAATGGATAAAACACTGGGCCTGGGACTAGGGAGACCTCAGTTCAAATCCAGCCTTAGGCACTTATTAGCTATGGTATCCTGGACAAGCTATTTAACCTCTGTCTGCCTCAGTTTCCTTACCTATTAAATAGGGACGATAATAGCACTTAGCTTTTAACGTGATAGCAAATGAGGTAAAGTAAAATGCTTAGCACGGTGCCTAGAACATAGTAAGGACTTATTCATTTTTTCCCCTTCCTTTCTTATGGAATAGTCTTATTACTACAAATATGTCCCTCCTCCTTGTTTCATTGCAAATTTCTCTAACCATGGCAAAAGAACCACAGAAGTTTTATAATCAATCTTACAATTATAGTCATCAGGAATTCCTTTGCTTCTACCATAATGAGAACATTGGGATAAAGAAGTTTATTGCTTATATTTCTGCTGTTTTGAATTTGTGATCATCACTTGTCTCAACGTCCTGACCCAGGCAGATAAATTCTTAGAATTTCCATCTCCCTGCTCATTGGTTTAATAGTTGCATGAGTATAAACCATGTCCTCTAAGAGAGGGAAATGACAAAAGATCTAATTCTTAATGGAATAGTAAGCCTTACTTTGAGAAAGGCAACATAAGGAGATTATTTCCCTTGGGGACCGGAATGCTTGTGGTTGGTTTCCAAATGTTTCCTAATGGGGAAAAAAATACTTAAAGGACTCCCAGTAGCCACCGCCGTATTAGGAACCTTAGAATTTCTGCTCTGTTGTGTCAGTAAAAATGTGTTTTCTTAAATGCCTGTAAATTATCAAGATGGATTGAGACTTTCAAATGTAGAATTGCTTTAATAGTTATAAAAAGAAGCTTTTAAATCATCACCATCATTTTTTTTTCCTGTTCGAGGACTCTCTCTTAGACAATAACAAGTAACAAAAGGATGAATTTTACAGGGAAGGTCATAAAGGATCTTTTTAAAGATTCTTCCTCTAATCACTTTCTGGGGTCTGGTAATATAGAAAAAATAAATCATACGTAAAAAATTAAAATTCTTGAAATTTGCAGATGTTTCAAGTTACTCTGGTGTGATGTTCTTCCTATAGTCCTGATGTAATCATCATAATCATCATAAGGTCAGTACCAGAAGGCTCATGTAGATTTTTATCACATGAAATAATTACTAGAAGACCAATGTAATTATCACTAGCAGGTTTAAACAGCATCATCGAGGGAACCTGGGCAGCTAGGTGGTGCAGTGGAGAGAGTGCTGGCCTCGGAGGCAGGAAGACTCCACTTTCTGAGTTCAAATCTAGCTGTGTGATCCTGAGCAAGTCACTTAAACCTGTTTGCCTCAGTTTCCTCATCTATAAAATGAACTGGAGAAGGAAATGGCAAACCATTCCAATGTCTTTACCAAGAAAACCCCAAATTGAGTCATGAAAAGTCAGACATAGTTAAACACAACAGAAACTTTAGAGCTCCACCACAAAGGACCTTGCAGGATTTGGAACCTGCCAAGTGGATCTACTAGAAGAAATACTAGGAAATCTGTCCCAGAAACAAGGTGGGAAGATCCATTGTTGTAGAGAAATATAAGTCTGAGTTAGACAGCAGAGATAGGTAAAGAGCAGAACAGACTGGCTAGCAAGAGAATTTAGAATCTTGTCACAGGGACTCACAGTGACTCTGTAGGCTGACAGTTGGGTTTGGAGCAGCTGTCAGGGTTAGCCTGTGTCTTTTGGGGATTTGGTACTCTGGAGTTGTTTTCCTTGGATATGGACACTACATCTTCAATCAAGACCAGTGAAGTTGTAGGTTGAGAAGTGGATTTATCTGGTGTGGTGGACACACACTGATTATCTCATCTCCCTCACTTCACCTGTGGATTTTATCTTACTGTGTATCCTGATTAACTGTGACCAGCTGTGACATCCTGAGATCAGCCAAGGACATCTTCATGAGATCCCCTTACCCATGTCAAGCCAGACTGCCTTGATTTAGTTTTAGTGTAGTCTGTGTCATCCCTCTATCCCCTGGTAGTTTTCACTAGACCTGAGTGTTAGTTTTCCTACTTCTCTTCACCTCCCCATCCCAATTTGTTATTAAACCCTACTATACAGACCTTCCTTGTTTCTCCTCCTTTCCCAGACAAACCTGACACCTAACTGACATCAAGAACCCATCTAGGAGTTATTCACCCACAGGTTTTGTTATCTAACCCCTCCCTCAGATACTTATTATTATCTTAACACCATCCAGGGGTGTACTGGTAAATGTCTAACCATAAACTCTGCAGGGGAAGAAAAATTCACCCATAGCACATTTTTAAGTTTAACCTACATTATTAACATTTTCTCCATCACTTTCTTAAATCTAGACTATCGACAACACAATAAAACACACCCTGAATTGTAGCATTTGCCAATTCCCTAGATGCTCATACTGAAAATTTAATAATTGGCTTTCTTGTTTCAGCTACTTCCAGCACACCTCTGTGCTCATCCCATGGACTGTTAGCAACTGACTGCATTTAAAAATTCTGACGTTGATTCAAAGATACAGATCTCTTGGTGCAAGGAGGCTAGCTTGACAATTTATAAACTATGGTCTAGATCAGAACCCTTTGTCTCAGAATCACCAGGGAAACGTTTCCCAAGAAGCAAAGGACTTCATGCTATAGATAGCTAAAGCCAAGAAGAAAAAACAAGATGCCTGCTATTTAAATAGATGTTAACCTGAATTCCTTGATCATTTTTGTACCATCTTTAGCTGTGTTCATCAGTTTTTTCTTTAATTATACAGTCATATTTATAGTCCTTTGTCCCTTACTGTGACTTCTCTCTTCTGGAAGGGTACCTAAGAGCTGGATTTAAGACAAAATTGGATGTTTTCATCTAAGCCCTTCTGGCTCCATTTCCTTCTACAATTCTTGGCTATGATATTTGTCTGTAAGACTGGTAGTATTTTTGGGCTTCCAAAGATGCTACTCTTGAGATCTAAGACCTCATCTCTGGGGTCTTAGAATATAGGTACTTGTGCCACACAATTTGTCGTTGTTGTTATTATGTCATTTCAGTAGTATCTGACTCTTCATGGCCTCATTTGGAGTTACAAAGAGATTGGAGTGGTTTGCCATTTTCTTTTCCGATTCATTTTACAGATGAGAAAACTGAAGCAAACAGGATTAAATACTTGCCTGGGATCAGCTAGTAAGTATCTGAGGCTACATTTGAATTCAAGTCTTCTTAACTCCAGCCCCAGAGCTTTATCCATTGCACCAAACAGTTATTATTATGGTTTACAACAATAGTTCCAGGAAAACAATGATTTTTTAGTATTGTCATTATCATTAAAACCCTCCCTTCTTGCTAAAACTATTTACTTCATTTGCCTTCATCATTTCCTCTTTGATTTGTTGCAGTATAATTGACTGATGCTTGCTACTTAGACATCTTTAAGAAATTACATATTTAAGAAAATGTTTTGGATTTTGTTCACAATTTGTTATACACCCATTTCCCCCACCCTCATCATCACCATTCAGCCTCATTGGACTGAGTTGTCTATCTTTCATATATAAACAACTATGTTACTGTATTGTGAAAAGACACAGAAAACCCAGATTTGATAATGCTTCCGAGGAAGTATCAAAGGAGGTAATTGTGGAAGGGGGGGGGGGAATAAAAAATCCTTTTATTGGAAGGTGCTATTTGACTGGATTACCCCCATTCTTCTGCAGACAGGACAAAATGGGAATGAATTGTCTCCATTCTGCTACAGACTGAATAACAAAACCTTTAAATCTTTCCCTTTCTACTCAGTCACCAATAGAGTTCAGGCCCTCATTAACTCTCACTTCAACTATAGGAATTATGGCATAATTATAACACTTCATCTTTTTATGATACTTTAATGTCTATATGGATAGCCACAGCCCTGTGGGGTAGGTAATACGAGCATCTCTGAAAAATGAGGCAATTTGCCAAGGTCCCGGCTAGTAAATTGTGTTCTTCAATAGTGTCCAACTTTTCATGACCCCACAGACATAGTAGGTCAAGCCCTTCTATCCTCCATTGTTTCTCAAAGACCATCCAAGTTCTTGTTCATTGTTTCTATGACCTTATCTATCCACTTCAACTTCTACCCTCCCTTTTCCTTTTGCCTTCAGTCTTTCCCAACATCAAGGTCTTTTCCAATGAGTCTTGTCTTCTCAGACTAGTAAGTGTTTTTATTGTTTTGCCATCTTAAAATGTGTCTAATCTTTTGTGACCTCATTTTGAGGTTTTCTTTGCAAAGACACTGGAATGATATGTCATTTCCTTCTCACTCCATTTGACATATGAGGAAACTGAGGCCAACAGGGTAAAATAGCTTACCCTAGGTCTGTAAGGGGGAAAAAGGAGGTTTTTGGTTGAATATATTAAAAGGCTAGGTTGCCAGGGAATTGAATAATTATTGATTCCCAATTAAAGAATAACCTCAAGTCAAAATGACTTTTATGGAAGTTTATTTACAAAATATAGAAGAGAGTGGAAGTAGAGAGATGAGAAGAGGGTAGAATACAAGATTCGTATTTAAGTCTGGGCTTTACTCGGGCAGGGCTCCAGAGACCCAGCCAGAGCCTAAAAGTCAATTAACAAGGGTTTTAGCCACAAGGGCTTCTCCCAATCAAAGGAGCCTCCCAGAGGCTAGTACCTCCTGGGAGGTTAAAGGAGTCAGCCTTCTTCACTCATCATGTGTAGTTCTAAGAGAGAAATTTAAGAGCAGTCTCACCAAGGTCTCAGGGTCCCAGGTCCAGAGCTCCTCCACATCCAAGCAAGAACCAGAAGAAGCCCTGGTTCACCCAACTCTCTCTTTTTAAAGGGGCCTCTTTTGTTCACTTCCTGTGCCCTCCTCTAGTTTACGTGTCCAATCACAACAGACACTTTTCTTAAGACTGCCCAGGAGGCAGTCAGTAAATTCTGATTTATTACTCACTCTAGCACATGTGGGTTACAGACCACCCAACTTGTGAGTTAAATGGAGATGTTTTCACCTTTGGTGATTAAATCTAAAGAAGGGCAGGGTAGATTTAATCTCATTATTACAGATCACAAAGCTAATAAGTGTCTAAGGCCAGATGTGAATTCAGTAAGTTAAACCTTCCAGACTCCAGGTCCAGCTTGTGTCCCCATTTGAGGTTTTCTTGGCAGGGATACTGAAATGGTTTGTCATTTCCTTCTCCAGCTCATTTCACAGATGAGGAAACTGAGGTGAATGGGGTTAAGTAACTTGCCCAGGGTTACATAGCTAATAAATATCTGAAGTCAGATTTGAACCCATATCCTCCTAACTCCATTCCAGCCATCTATCCACTGGGTCATCTCAACTTGGAAAAACACAGAACAACTAAAGTAGTGAGCAAAACCAAATCTTTAATTAGGAAAGAGACAGGTCCTTAAATATCGCCCCCATACAGAGCCAAGTGCTAAACACCACACAGAGTTGAACCCTGGGAGCTCTGGGGAAAGTGTCTCTGAGAAGATCACTGCCTAGATGGCTCTCCAAAGAATAATAGAACATAGGGATCTTATATACCTTTGGGGGAATTAAGCACATCAAACATACAATGACAGGTTGTAAGCAGGCTTGGGAAAGAGGCTGGGGTATCAGGGAATAGTCTACTACAATGGATACTAAAAGGATTGTTCCTGAACAGGCTTTGGTCTTAGGAAGGGATCTCTGATACAATGGAGGAAACTTCTAAGACTAAAAGGGTGACTGAGCATTTCTATTACTCCTATTCAGGACACTTAATGGGGGCTGGGAGATCCCTTATTCAGTCTAAGACAAAGTCATTTAGGGACTTCCCTCAAAGGCAAGTTCTCAAAGGAAATGGCAAACTTGGGGTTCCCAAAAACCCAGTTGACAGTCACATAGCTACCTTTTCTTCTCCCCTGGCACATAGAAAATACTTAAAGTGGTTGTTGAGTTAAATTGAATGCAGCTGAGTTAAAGAAGATGATTTTGGGGAATGATTGAACAAGCTGTGGTATATGGTGTAATATACTATTGTGCCATAACGCATGATGAATAGGATAAATTCAGAAAAACTGGAAAGACTTACATGAACAGATACAAATTTAGGTGAGTGGAACCAGGAGAACACTGTATACAGTGACAGAAACATTGTATGACAATCAACTGTGAAGGATTAAACTATTATCAGCAAAACAAGGCTCTGAGATAGTACCAAGGGAAACATGATAAAAAATGCTATCCATAGCCAGAGAAAGTGGGAGTTGATTGCAGATCAAAGTACACCATTTTTTTACTTTATTTCCTCCCTGAGTATTTTATTGTGTGATACTTTTCTTCTGTCACAGTATGGGAAATATGGAAATGTGTATTGCACGAAAGCACTAGTATGATCTATATCATAGATATATGATATAGTTATGGGAGGAGGAGAAAGAGGGGGAAGAGGGAGGGAGAGACTCTGAATTATAAAATGTTAGTAAGCATTATCAACAACTGTTTCTACTTATGATTGAAAAAAGAAATAAATAAAAGTAAAAATTAATAACTAAAAATAATCTCTATGGGAGTTACTCCCAGACCTAATTTGTTTTTAAAAGGTGATAATCTTGTTTATATGAGTACATGATTTGGGGTTTTGGTTTTGGAAAATTATTACAAAAATGAATAATATGGAAATAGATTTTGAGTGATAATACATCTATAACCCAGTGGAATTGCTACCCTCTGGGAAGGGGGGGGGGAAGGAGAGAGAGACAATCAGAATCATGTAACCATGGAAAAAAATTAAAAAATTAAAAAATAAAACCTAAAGAAAATAAAAATTTAAAAAAAAAGGTGATGATGATGAAGGTTTAAACAGCACTTTTAAATACATTATTCCATTTGATTTTCACAACCACATGGTGAGGTCAAATATTAGGGATGAAATTTAGTGCTAGAAAGGGCCTTAATAATGATTATTATTAATAATGATAATAGCTAGCACTTGTGTAGACACTTCCGAGATGTGTGGCCCTAAATAAGTCACTTAACCCCCATTGCCCAGCCCTTATGGTTCTCCTGCCTTGGAATCAAAATTTAGTATGGAGTTGAGGACAGATGATAAAGATAAAAAAAGAAAAAAAAATCTCACGGACATTATTGGCTCCCTGTGGTCCACACGGTCATGACATGTTAAGACATAACCAAAAAACAGCAATAAGAAAGATTGAGGACTTTGGCTGAAGGATAGGTGTGTGGAGGAAGATGCTGTAGCATAAGGTTGGAGAAATGTGTTTGAGTCAGACTGGGAGGCTTGCAGGTCAGACCAAGAAGTTGGGACTTTATCTCGGGGACCACCAGCAGCCATAGACAGCTGAGGGATGAGGGGTGCCCCGAGGAAAGCCTTCATAAACCATCAGGCCCACAACGATTAGGGTTCTTGAGGGCCAGAGGCTGGGAGCCCCCGACACCTTTGCCTGGAATCCTGCTTCTTCACAGACAGAGCTGAGGCTCAATTACAGCGGTCTGAAAAGCCAAGAACCCAGGTCCCTCCCAGCCCAAGCACTGCCAAACACACTGCGGTTGTGTCTGCGTGGGCGACTGTTTGTTTGGCTCCCTGTGTGAGGCAGGCGCTCGGGGCTTTGGCTCTGTTTACTCCTGAGGAGTGGGGAGGAAGGGGGAGAAACATCCCCAGCCACATTCCCCAGGCTCCTCCCCTCCAGCTGCCCGCCTGCCGGCCCAGCCTGGTCCGGCCTGGCCTGGCCTGGCCTCGCCTTCCCTGCCCTGCCCTGCCCTGCCCTGCCCAGGCAGCTTTCTGCCCTGAGCTGGCCTGAGGATTCTGGGAGCTGGGAGTTGGGGAGCTGGAATCTGGGGGCAGTTGCGGAACTGGGGGGCTAGAAGGCTGGGGAGCCTGGAAGCTGGGGCAGGTGGGGCTGGAGAGCTGGGGAGTGGAGAGCTGGAAGCCCGGGTGGCTGGGAAGCTGGGGGACTGGGGGGCTAGGAGT
>NC_058130.1:696275642-696354331 GCF_016433145.1 Gracilinanus agilis | reverse complement strand
GGGGTGGGGAGGGTGCTGGAGACCTGGGGAGTAGAGAGCTGAGGAATGGAGAGCTAGGGAGTGGGGAGTTGGGGAGTGGGGAACTGGGGGGCTAGGAGGCTGGAGAGCTGGGAGCAGAGAGGAGCTGGAGAACTGGGGAGTAGGGAGCTGGAAGCTAAGAGTTGGGGAGCTGGGAAGTAGGGAGTGGGGGACTAGGAGGCTGGGCTGGGGAGCTGGGAGGGGGTTGAGCTAGGAGGTTTGGGAGCTGGGGACCCAAGAGCTCAGCCACAGCACCCAAGTCAATGACTGACCCAAGCCAGGATGGTCACTAGGAGGTCACTGGTCTCTGGAATGGAGGGACCCCAGCACAAAGCTGGGAGATTCGTGCAGGAGACCTTAGGGTTATGATAATGATTAAGGAATGCTAATTTGTATTCATCTGGTGTCTTACATACAGGAGACACAACAAGACTTTTCTATTAAAGCTCAAGCAAGTAGCTTAACCCTTCATTTTCCTCAGTTTCCCCATCTGCAAAATGGGGGAAATAATATTTTGTGAGGATCAAGGGAGACACTATTTGTAAAGTGTTTAGCACATAGGAAGTACTGGATAAATGTTGGCTATTATTATTATTATTATTATTATTATTATTATTATTATTATTATTATTATTATTCCTATTATGACTACTGCTATCAGCCCTTTACAGAGAAGTCCAGAATTCCTTGTACTACAAGGCTTCTGTCTCAGAATCATAGAGTGATATAGGTAGAAGGTCCCCCTTAGAGATTCAATTAAATTAAGCAGGTAAGAGCTATTACTCAATCGTTATTGAAGCTTAAATCTGCACTGAGATTTTGGGGACATCTTATAGCTACACTAACGTCTCCCTTGGATCAGAGGCTACATCTTCCCCTCAGAGCCTGAGCACCAAGGGGTTTGGGTGAGCATCTCCCCACACCTTCCTGAAACCACAGGTATATTCACACCTGGAGGAAGCACAAAGCTGAATGGCAGGATCTCTTGCCCGTGAGGAGCTCACACTTTAATGGATGAGAGTTTATGGACTAAGGGCCAGGCAGAAATTTCAGTTAGGGCAGTAAGTTGGAAGACTCCTCTTTCTGAGTTCAAATCTGGCCTTAGACATTTATTAGGTGCATGATCCTGGGCAAGTCACTTAACTCTACCTCAGTTTCCTCATCTGTAACAGGAGTTGGAGAAAGAATTGGCAAACCACTCTAGTTATCTCTGCCAAGAAATACTGATGGACAGAATGGTCCATGGCATCCCAAAGAATCAGACATGACTGAACAATATATATTTAGAACAGACTGAGGTCATTGTAGGCTCAAATATTCAAAGGAAACTTCTTGAGAAAATTTGAGTTCAGCCTTAGAAATCCATTGGATTTGAATACAGGGTTCCTGGATTGGGAAAGAGAAAGGGGATAAGCATTTATATAGCACCCACTGTGTTGCAGGGACTGTGCTAAGAGTTTATTACAAATATCGTCTCATTGGATCCTCACATCAGTCTTTTGAGGTAGGTGCTATTAAGACTCCCATTTTACAACTGAGGAAACTGAGGCAGTCAGAGATCAGATGACTTGCCCAAGCTCACACAGGTAGTAAGTATCTAAGGAAGGATTTGAACTTGGATTTTCCAGAGTCCATTCTCTTATAATACAAGGAACATTTTTTACCCTGAGCACAAGTTGTGTGAAAACACTACACAACAGAATCACGTGCAACTACCTAGCAAGTATAGTACAGAAAATTTCCCCCAGTTAACAAATTTCTCTTGGTTCCAAGCACTATAAAATTCAGTTCATCCATAGGCACACCATCTATCCTATAATTCACTCTAACACACACAGAAAATGGATCCATACCAAGGCAAAATACTGCATGATAACAGAAGAAAAAAATTTCCTTGCAATGGGGAAGAGGGGGAATGTGAGAAAGCTTCCTAGGGAAAAAAAGCATTCAAATTGGACTTTAAATGATTACCAGCACTCAACAAACTGCAATGGCTCCCTATCACTACCAGGACCAGAAATAAAATGCTCTAGTTTGGTATTTAAAGTCCTTTAAAACCTACCAGTATTTTCAAGTCTTCTTATACCTTACTTTAGCAAACCCTGCCAACCAAAGACACTGGGCTCCTTGCTGTTGCTTAAGCAAAACACTATCTCTCAACTCCAAGATTTTTCATTGAATGTCCCCTATGTCCAGAATGCTCTCCTCTCTCATTCCAGCCTCCTAGTTCCTTTGGCTTCCTTTAACACCCAGCTAAAATCCCACCTTCTTCAAGAAATCTCCTCTGGTTCTTTTCCATGAAATCCTTCTCTCCACTGATTATCTCTATTTTATTTTATAAACACACACATACATGAAAGTATAGGTATCCCTTCCACATCACAGGGGTGGGGGTGGGGGTGGGGCTCAGCATATTGACCTCTCCTCTGGAAAATACAAGTAAATTTTATTTAGCTCTTCTTTAGGACCAGAGAAGAAGTCTGTTTTGTTTTGTTTTTTTTCTTTTATGAGGTTTTTATAATATGGTTTTGAAAAAATTTGGGGTTAGGTATGCATTTGTGAGATTCTAAATTTTTTCTGTGTTGTCTCCTGGTCTTTGCATGTTGTCCGCAGCTTCTGCAAAATCCCCAAAATATTCCCATTTAATTTTTTTGTGACAGTCCATGATATATCAAAACCACGTGGGGGAAAGTCAAATATAGAAGAAATAACTATATTTTATATGTATATGTATGGGTATGGGTATTTGCATATACACAGATATATAGATAGATATAGATATAGATGTAGATATAGATATAGATATAGATATAGATATAGATAGTTTGTAACTTTGTTTTTTTAAAACCTTCACTTTCCATCTTGGAATCAATAGTATGCATTGGTCCCAAGTCAGAGAAGCGGTAAGGGCTAGGCAATGGGGGTCAAGTGACTTGCCCGGGGTCACACGATTAGGAAGTATCTAAATCCAAATTTGAACCCAGGTCCTCCCATTTCCAGTCCTGGCTCTATAGTCACTGAAACACCTAGCTACCTGTCTTGTTCATAGTTGTTTGCATATTGTCTCCTCCATTAGACTACAGTGGTTCCCAAACTTTTTTGGCCTACTACTCCCTTTCCAGAAAAAATATTACTTAGCCCCCTGGAAATTTATTTTTTTTAATTTTAATAGCAATTAATAGGAAAGATAAATGCACCTGTGGCCATCACCACCCCCTGGATGGTAGGGCCCACTTTGGGAATCACTGGACTATAACCTCCTTGACAACAGGGACTATTTTTTCTGCTTCTTTGAATCCCTAATTCTTATCCTGGAATACCTACCACATAGTAGATGCTAATAGATGTTTATTGACTGACAGGTGAAGAGGGAGAGGAAGACATCCTAGGCCAGTGATGGTCAACCTTTTAGAGGGGTAAGTGATATAAGAAATGTCCTCATGCACCCATGGAGAAGGGGAGAGGAGCAGCCCATCCCCTGGTCCCTCTAACTTTCTAATCATGAACTCTGGCAAACTCTGTGCTGGGGTGATGGCACAAGTGCTCACAGAGAGGGCTCTGAGTGCCAGGGCTCCTGCTGGCATGTGTGCCATAGGTTCACCACATGGTCCTAGGCAAAGGAATAAAGAAATATGTCAATCTTAAATGGGAATTGGTGGGGCAGTGAGGTGGCATAGTGGATGGAGCACAATGGGTCTGGAGTTGAGAGGACCTGGGTTCAAATCTAGCTTCAGACATGTCCTAGCTTAGTGACTTTGGGCAAGTCACTTAACCCTATTTAGTTAGTCCTTGCCCTTCTATCTTAGAGTTGTTATTACAACACAGAAAACATGAGTTTAAAAATAAAGACTAAAGTCAGTCAGGAGAAGGGGAACTTTAAGTATCCAATAATGGTTAAAATAACAACAAAAATAATAATAGTGGCACTTTAAAGGGGCAGCTAGGTGGCTCAGTGAGTCAGGACTACAGACCAAAGATTGGGGTTTCAAATCTAGTCTCAGTATATATATGTATATATATATATATATATATGTGTGTGTGTGTGTGTGTGTGTGTGTGTGTGTGTGTATATGTATATATATTGAGTATAAATATATATGTATATACATATTGAGTATAAATATATATGTATATATATATATGCTATAGCCCTTAACACTCTTCTACCTTGGAACCAATATGTAGCATTGATTCTAAAACAGAAGGTAAAGGGTTTTTTTTTAATTAAAAAATAATCTTTTTAATGGAAATTGGCAAATAAGTGAATTTGGCTGTAATGGAGAGTAAATGATGGGAACATCTGAAGGACAGAAAGGACATTCAGCATCCAGGTCTAAATGGTAATTTAGATAATTATAGTTTTAGGTCTTGAGGTCCCAAGAGTCATGGGAGCTGAAGTAAGAGATTTAGGATTGACTTGGATAGGGGTGATCATTTGAAGCCCTAGGAAGAGATAAGATTGTCCAGATTGAATGAGAAGGGAAAACAGGGGACAGCTGAGGGCAAAATCAAAGGAGAAATTATGAAAGAGTGTAAATATTTCTACGCAACTCATCCCTACTATGGAAGAAACAACTCTAAATATTTTGTGGGACATTGACTTATATTCCTATATACAGAAATGGTCCATCTTCTTTCTGATCATGAGTCACTATGGCAGGCCGTCTCCCACATGATTTCTGCCAGGTTGGCAGGTTCAGCAGAATGGGAGAAGAGGCTGTCTCCAGAAAAAGGCAGGATCAGAATTCCAAAGAAAGTACTCCACCACACAATTGCTTTTCCATCAGGAATCCAAAGCTACAAGGGAGTTGGAGGAAGTAAGAGACAGAAAAAAAGGCAAGACAAAGAAAAAGAAGAGACAGAGAGAGGCACAGAAAGACAGAAAGAAAAAGAAAAGACAGTGACAGAGAAATAGATAGGTATTGACAGAGACAAAGAGTCTCAAAGACAGAAAATATGGAGGTGAGGGAAGAAGAGAGGCAGTGAAGGAAAGAAGAAGAGAAAAATCCATACTCAGCCAGATGGGTGGGGAAATCTCTGGTGAAGGAGGCATCTGATAGCTGGATCTTGGATGAATGTTCTACTCTCCCTCTGTTTACACACTGGGAGGGGCTGGAATTCTATTAACCTGAGAGCCAGAGATTTTAATGGAGCTGAGACAATGGCTCATAGGATCAAATTGCCTGCTAATTCCTGCCAGTGGGGATGGCAACTTTCATGGGATGGTTGTGCAGATCTGTGTGTGTGTGTGTGTGTGTGTGTGTCTAAATCACAGAAATCTTAGCTTTTTAAGGGACTTCAAAGGCCATCATGTCCAATAAGAACTAAATCAAGAAAACCTCTCTAACACCTGCCTGCTGGTTATGCCACCTCTGCTTGCAGATCTCTGAAGAAGGAGAGACCCCTATCTCCTGAGGCAGCAAATCTTTGATTGGGGGAGAGCACTTTTGAACAAATCTAATTGTTAGGAAGTCTTTTCTTGCTTCAAACTTAAATTTGCCTCTTTGGAAATTATTAAGAGATCATAAATCTAGAATAATAAGGGAACTTAGAGGTCATTTATCTAGTCCATGGCATGGATAGTATAGGACAGAGATGTCGAATACCCTCCAAACTCCCAAGAGGACTAGAACCAGATTAAAAAGAAATTGGGGTGGATTGAGAGAGAGGCCTAGAGACAGGAAATCCTGGGTTCAAATCTAACCTCACATACTTCCTAGCTCTGCAACCCTGGGCAAATCACTTAACCCACACTGCTTATCCCTTACTGCTCTTCTGATCTGGAACCAATACAATTGATTCTAAGACAGAAGGTAAAGGTTTAAAAATAAAAAGGAACTGGTAAATGTTTATTGAAATAAATAAAAATAAAGTACGACATAAATAATGTTCATTTGTGGTTTTCTAAGTCAATATGCAAAGGCATTTATTTCCATTTCAATCTGACACCACTGACTGGTCCAACCCTCTCATTTGCCAGAAGAAAAAGTTGAGACCTGGAGTAGTTAAATGAGATGATTAACTCCAGATCACAGAGCCAGTATTGGGACCCAGGCCTTCTCACTTTGCATTCAGTACTTTCCTCTGTAATCAGTGACCTACAGTTGATCTCCATCCTACCCTCAAGAACCAGGCAGAATGTGACTTTATCTTTCCTGAGTCTTTTCTTCTCCAGGATAAATGCCCCCAGTTCATTCACATGACCCTCACATCAAATGATCTCAAGATCTTTTGCCTTCTTGAGTACTGTCCCTACCTCTCTCTTCCCATCACTTCATTCCTGCACTATTACAAGAATCTGATGATTAATTTTCCTACTCCAAGTCTCTTTCCATTTCTGTCCCTTCTCCACTCAGCTGACCTTCCTAAAGTTTAGGCTCGACTTTGTCACTTCCCATTAGATAAACTTCAGAGGCTCGCTATCACTTCCAGGATCATATATAAATTCCTCTGTTTGCTATTCAAAGCTTTTCAGAACCTGCCTCCCCACCACTTCTCCAGTCTTCTTTTATACCTTATTGCCCATGCTGCAACCTCTCATATACTCTTCTATCCAGTGATACTGGCCTCCTTGCTATTCTGGGGACAAGATACTCCATCTCTGAACTCTGAACATTTCCTCTGTCTGGCCCCTATGTCTAGAATGATCCTCCCCTTCATCATCTCTACCTCCTAGCTTCCATGACTTTCTTCATATCTCAGCCAAAATCCTACAGGAAGGTCTTCTGGATCCCCATTTCTGGATCCCCATTAAAGCTAGTATTTTCCCCCTGTTGATTGTCCCCAAGTTATCTTATCTATATCAAACACAGTTGTTTGAATGTTGCCTCCTCCATTAGAATGTGAGTTCCTAGAATGTGAGCTCCTAGAGAGCAGAGACTATCTTTTGTCTTGCTCTATATCTTTGGTATTTAGCTCAGTGCCTGGCACATACTTAATGGATGTTTATTAACTAATAATATATTGACTAATTCACCTATAGTTTTCATTACCATTTTCTTACTCTTTTGAAATTTGAGCCAAAATCTGCCCCACTCCAATCTTGTGCTACTTCTCCACAATGTTTCAAATATCACTATAGTAAGAATTTCATTCTTAAATTTCCCATCTTTCTTTGGCTGACTTTCCTCATGTAATTTCACTCTAATCTCTGAACCCTTTGAAATCTGCTTTCTCTAATCTAGGGTGGGTGTTACATTAACTTTAGTATTCCTCCCTGTCTCCATCAAAATGTTTAAGATAGGGGGCAGCTGGGTAGCTCAGTGGATTGAGAGCCAGGCCTAGAGATGGGAGGTCCTAGGTTCAGATCTGGCCTCAGACACTTCCCAGCTGTGTGACCCTGGGCAAGTCACTTGACCCCCATTGTCTACCCTTACCACTCTTCTGCCTTGGAGCCAATACACAGTATTGATTCCAAGACAGAAGGTAAGGATTTAAAAAAAAAATGTTTAAGATGGAGGAGTGGTCTCATTCTCCCACTTTCCCAATAAAGGTCTCACCATTTCTGCTACAGCAACCAGCTCCTGGTTGGTGAGAACCACATTCAGAATAGAATTTCCCCTTGCTTGAATAGTGGTACAATGTGTGAGCATAAGTTTAGATGTGTAATCAGGAAAATATAGTTTTAAATTTCCCCTCAGATATTTGCTATCTGTGTACCTTTGGCCAAGTCGCTTAAATTCTCTTGACTTCAGCTTTCTTATCTGTCGAATATAATCTGTAAAAAATGAGTTACGCACAACTTCTTAGAACTTCCTGGCTCGAAAGCTATGATTCCATGAAATGATGAAAAGAGAGTTTTTACATTTGTGTAAGAGCATGTGAGTTTGTGTATATAGTTGTAACTAAACATATTTTTCACAAATCAGATTAAGAATAGGAACACACCTTGTACAATACCATTCAATATTATTATTGTTGTTCAGTAGTTTTCCAGTCATGTCTGACTCTTTATGACCCCTGCAGGGTTTTCTTGGCAGAGATAATGGAGACGTTTGCTATTTTCTTCTCCAGTTCATTTGACAGCTGAGGAAACTGAGGTGAACAGGGTTAAGTGACTTGCCCAGGGTTACATGCCAGTAAGTGTCTGAGGCCAGATTTGAACTCATGAAGATGAGTCTTCCTGCACTGATTAAAGAACATTGATATCAGCACCAATAGGGAAGTCTCTGCCATATATGTGGAGCTAAAGAAGTCTTTTGGTGAAAAAAGAGTTGGGAGGGGGCAGCTTGGTGACTCAGTGGATTCAGAGCCAGGCCTAGAAATAGAAGGTCCTGAGTTCAAATGTGACCTCACACACTTCCTAGCTGTGTAACCCTGGACAAGTCAATTAACCCCCATTGCCTAGTCCTTACTGCTCTTCTGTCCTGGAACCAATATACATTAGTGATTTTAAGATGGAAGATAAGGGTTAAAAAATAGAAGGGGAAAAAAAAAAGAGAGAGAATGAGTTGGAAAGACCTGAGTTCAAACCCATCCTTAGAAACCAGCTGTTACCCTGGACAAAATACTTAACTTTTTGCCTCAATTTCCCCATCTGTAACATGGGCATAATAATGGCAGCTGCCTTCCAATGTTGTTGTAAGAATAAATGAGATCATACTTGCAAAAGCACTTTGCAAAGAGATATAGAGATGCTATTAGCTTTTAGCTATTCTGCTGGGTCTAGGCACTCAATCCAGGGACTCCTCCACTACTGCTGTGTCATTGCCAGGTAAAGATTCCTTCCCATCCCAGTTTATGAGCCCCACCCACTTACAAGGACAACAGCTGCTGCCTGTCTCTGTGGTGGTATCAGAAACCTGATCTGGTTTCTTTTCTCATAGCTATTTCTTTCAGCATCAGGTGCTCAGCCTTTTTCCTATCTGCTTTCAATCCACAGCATTGTGGGAATTGGAGTCATTTATTAACATTTATTAAGAGCCTACTGTGTGCTAGACTCTGTGCTAAGCACTGACGTCAAGTCTGTTGCATTCCACAAAGTCAAGATCTCAACTATCTGCTGAATCTCACCCATACTTGCTACACAATTTTTAAATTAAAAATCCTTACCTTATGTCTTACAACTGGTACTAAGTATTGGTTCCAAGGCACAAGAGCCTTAAGAGGTAGACAATGGGGGTTAAATGACTTGCCCAGGGTCACCCAGCTAGGAAATATCTGATGCAACATTAGAACCAAGGGCCTCTCATCTCTAGGTTTGGCTCTCAATTCACTGAGCCACCTAGCTGCCCCTGTATACATTTTTTTTAATTTTATTATCATGCAAAAAATACTTCCCATATTAATCATTATTCTATATACATTTTTTTTAAACCCTTGTACTTCGGTGTATTGTCTCATAGGTGGAAGAGTGGTAAGGGTGGGCAATGGGGGTCAAGTGACTTGCCCAGGGTCACACAGCTGGTCTATATACATTTTTAATAAATCTTTTAAATGGGAATTGTTTACTTCTAGTGTGTTTATATCCCTCATGCCTTGTTCATGTTCTAATGATCTTTCAATACTTGTCAGGCTTAGTTTGGGTACCTTTTGTAGAATTGTCCTAAGAATGACTCCTTGCTCTTGCCCAGGTTCATCCAATTTAAAGGGAAGTAGGCACAATGGTTCTATTTCCTCATTCAATGGCCTCCTTCTCTATCTTTCTAATAAACTTAAAAAAAAAAAAAAGGCAACAACAACAACCTTACCTCCCTTGGAATCATTCCTAAACATTGGTTCCAAAGTAGAAGACTGGTGAGGGCTAGGCAATTGGGATTAAGTGATTTGCCCAGATTCACACAGCTAAGAAGCATCTAATGCCAAATTTGAACCCAGAACCTTCTATCTGTTGTTTTTAAAAATGATGAAGACCAAGATTAAAAGGGAAAATAGTATTTTAATAAAAGCCATGCTGATAGAGATAAATCAACCACTCGCTTGTAAGAAACCTATTCCAACATCGCCAGTCATTTTACCTTTCATACCTTCGCGCGCTCAGGTAACTAAAGAGGAAGTTCAAAACCACTTCCCAATATTTAAAGCCGTCCCTCACCTTGAAGACATCATCTAAAACAGGAAACCCGCTGGACCACGGGAAATGTAGTTCCAAGGTCCCCCACATGTCCACAGGAAGTTTGTCAAACACTATATTGATACATATATTGAGGCTCAATCCTTCCAAATAGAACCCCAGTACTTGTACTTTTAAATAACACATATCTCTAGTCCTGGCTTTCAATCCACTGAGCCACTCAGCTGCCGCTCTAATAACCTTCTTTAGGATCAAAGAGGCTACATTACATTTGCCTTCCATATTCTGCATACTGTGAAGATATACAAAGTAATTTTTGCCATTATCCCTCTAAATTTCCAGATCTTTGGATATTCAAAAGAGATCTTTTTCTGTACTCTGGAAATAAATTATCATTAAACTTAAGTCAACTGAGTGTATGACTGCATAAGATTATGTTATGTAAAATTTGAAAATAAAAAAATAGTAAAGTGGTTTTTTTTAATGACCAAAGAGGAAAAAGAGATGATCTCGATAAAGCTCTAAAATACAACTGCTTATTCTTTATCTCAAACTGGATGTCCAGCAGACATCATAAACTCAACATGTCCAAAGCTGAAATGATCTTTTTTTGTCAAGTCCTCCTCTTGTCCTAATTTCTTTATTTCTGTGATGGACACCACTATTCTCTCAGTCACCCAGCTCACAACTTAGGTGTTATCATCATTTCTTCACTCTCTCTCTCTCATCTCCCATATCCAATCAGTTGCCAAGTCCTGTTGATTTGACCTTTATGCCATCTCTGTCATACTTCTCTTTCTCTCCTCTGACATCATCACAACCCTAACCTCATGCCTGGACTAATAGTCTACTTGAATTCCTTGAGTCTCTCCACTCCCTCCCATCCTCCATTCAGCTGCCAGTGATCATCCTAAAGTGCAAGCCTGACCATGTCACCCCACTCCACACACACTCAATAAACCCCAGTGACTTTCTATCACCTCCAAGATTAAATAATTTTATAAATCTTATAAGTCTTCTGTCTGGCATTCAAAGTCTTTCATGACCTGGCCTCTTCCTCCCTTTCCAATCTTCTTATATCTTACTCCAATCCTACATAATCTATAGTCCAGTGACATTGGCCTCTTTTACTGTTTTTCAAACAAGATACTCTATCTGATATTTCCATTGGATGTTTCCCAAGCCTGAAATATTCTCCCTCTCGGTTACCCCAACTTTCTCCAATTGCTAGTTAAAATTTCAATTTCCACAAGAAGTCTTTTTGAATCTCCCTTAAAGATAGTGGAATCCTTGCATTGATTATAGCTGGTTTATCTTGTACCCATCTATTTGTGCATAGTTGTTTGGGTATTGTCTCTCCTATTAGACTGTGTATGAGTCCTTGAGAACAGGGATTGTCTTTTCCTTTTCTTTATGCTTCTTGTGCTTGACTAAGTGTCTAATACATAATAGATGCACAATAAATGCTTGTTGACCGACTGATTGAGATGAGAGCTTTAGATCATAAATTAAGAGTATAGATTATGATGAGAAAAAAATTCCCTGGACCAGTACTCAGAAGACCTATAGCTCTGACACAGATTCCCTGTTTGCTCTTTTTTTTTTTTAAATTCCTATTAGACTGTAAGCTCCTTGAGGGCAGGGATTGTCTTTCTTTTTATTCATTATATCCCCACCGCATAATTTAGTGCCTGGCACATAGCAAGCATCTAATAGATGTTTATTTAGTAGATTGGATTGGTCTTATACAAATTACATATCTTCTTTGGGTTATAGTGTTCTAAGCTCCCTGCTATCTCTGAAAATTTGTCTTTCCTTAATCTTTTATCTTTGCTAAAAGATATATGGGGTGGTCAAGGACCAGCACCTCTGGTATGAGAGCTTAGCAAGCCCTTTTCAGGCTTGCTCATTCACTTTTGATGCCCATCTTTCATCCAACTCTCACCTGTGGCTCCAACAAGTTGTGGCATGCACAATGGTCACATCCCCATCTTTGGGAGATAGGCCAAACCAAATTGAGGGTAACTTCAAACCCATCTGTGAGTTTAGAGAATGTCTGCCCCAAGCATATGAAGACTTCCCCTGGCAGAATGGAAAGATGAGAACATGTTCCAGTGACCATGAAGGCAGCTGAAGCAGAGCTTAATGAGACATAAAAAATGACAAGGTCATCCACTTCATCCTGGGTCATCACCAGTTGGCTTGACTTTTGTCTTGCCACTGGACTAGGGTGATTCTAGAAGAGAGAGTGAGGCTGATGACTTTATGTAACTCTGCCTCTCTTAAATCTAGTCATGCACACATCACCTTGTGATGTTATTGGTCCTCTTCTAAAATGAAGGTCGAACAGCAAGGAGGTACTGCTGGACATCCACTAATAATGAGAGTGATTGGCTTTAGTAAACTGGGTACAAGCCCAATTTTGATGGTCACTAGATAGGTGACTTTAAACAAGTCACTTCACAAAAGAGCGCTCAATTAAAAATCAGAGGACCTAGGTTCAAATTCCAATTCTGCTGCTTACTAACTGTGAGACTGAGAAAATCATTTAGTTTCTCTTGGTTTCTTTATAGGAAAAATGAAGACATTGGATCAAATTATCTCCACGGGGAGATTATTTACCGTTTAGATCTAAACTCCAAAGAGTGACATCCAAATAAATGACAGCTAGAATTTAAACTTAATTCTTTTGAATTCAAAATATTTTTTCTATACTCAAAACCTATTCATTATACTAGCCAAGGGAACCAAGTAGACTCAGGAAGTGAGAAAGTCAGAGGGTTCTATGCCTTCAGGAAATCACAGAATTTCAATCAAGAAAGGAGCCTCAGAAGTCATCCAGTCTAACCCTTCACTGAAGGTCTTCTAGCGAAGACTAGATTAACACCTAGTCCAAGAAGTAGTGGAGGAAATTCTTAATCTACAGGTTGGACTAGATGACTTCTGAGTCCCTTCTCACTCTGAGAGTCTGTGAGTCCCATTACCTACCCAGGCAGCCCATTCCAGTTTGGGCCAGTTCTAACTGTTAGTCATTTCCCCCCTTTAACCCAGTCCTAAAAATATATCTCTACAACTTTCCTTTATTGCTCCTACTTCTGCCCCAGCCCCAAGAGAACCAAGTCTAATCCCTCTTCCCCATGAGAGTCCCTCAATTGTGTCCCTCAAAGGTTATTTTTTTCCCCCCAGGCTAGATTTTTTAACATGGGGCATGGTTTCCAGTCCTCTTACCATCCTGATCACCTAAGGCTTTCAAAGTTATAATAATTATAACGCATATTTATAAATGCATGTGGTGAATTATGGTTTGCAAAACATTTTCCTCACAACAACCCATTCTTCTCTATGTTTTGTTTTATAGACCCATCTCCCCTGAATAGCAACCCTTCCATTTCTGAGCTTTTTCGGACTTTTCATATTGTATACCTTAATGCAGGGGTGTCTGGGTATTCAAAGACTGCACCTTTTATGTGAGGACTTGCCTTTACTCCTCCAGCTTTGGTGTCTGTCTGAACCCAGCTTTCACCTATGGCTCCAAGAAGCTATAGAATGCAGAGTGGCCCCCATTCTTGTTAAACCATCTCAGCAGGCAGACCAAACCAAGTCGAGGGTAGCCAGTGAACCATAAACCCATCAGTGAATTAGGGGTTTATCTAGCCCAAGCATGTAAAGACTTTTCCTGAAAAAGGGATAGATGAGAACAACTTGTTCCAGTGGTCATGAAAGCAGCCGAAGCAAGCACTGTAGAACACTATGCGCTTGATCAGACATTGAAGATACCAAGATTATCCACTGTATCCAGTCACCTTGACTTTTGTCTTACCACTAGACTTAGATGACTCTGGAAGAGAAAATGAGCCTGATGGCTTTGAGCAACTCTGCCTCACTTAAATCCAATTCTTGCACAAGTTAAGATACCACCACTTTGAAAAGACCTGTTTGTACAAAAATATGTTTAGCTGCTCTTTTTGTGGTGGCAAAGAATTGGCAACTAAAGGGATGTCCTTCAATTAGGGAATTTGTGATATTGTGATATACAATGGTGATGGAATACCTTTGTGCTATAAGGAATGATGAACAGGATGATTTCAGAAAAAAATGAAAACACCTCCATGACCTGATGCAGAGTGAAATAAGCAGAACCAGGAGAACATAATACATAGTAACTGCAATGTTGTGGAATGATCCAATGTGATAGACTTTACTACTAAGAGCAATATATAAAGATCCAGTACAGTTCTGAGGGACTTATGAAAAAGAATGTTATCTACCTCAAGAGAAAGAACTGTTGGAGTAGAAATGCAGATAAAAGCATACAATTTATCACTTGTTTATTTGGGTATATGTTTTATAAGATTATTCACTTATAAAAATGAATAATACGGAAATGTGTTTTGCATGGTAATACATGTAATACCCAGATTGAATTGCTTGTCAGTTCCAGAAGGGGGAGGGGAAGAAAGGAGGGAGACAATATCAATCATATAACTCTGGAAAACATATGTGAAAATTTTTTATTAAAATTTAAAAATTAAAATAAAAAAAGACACTTCTCTGTCCATCATCAAACATGTGAAAATTTTTTATTAAAATTTAAAAAAATTAAAAATTAAAATAAAAAAAAGACACTTCTCTGTCCATCATTTTTTCTCCTGGAAAAGAAAGAATGAACAACAATACCTTGATGCAGCTGATGTCACTCGTGTGTGGCATCACTCTCAGAAATGATATTGCTGTTATGGGTATTCTCGTCAAAAATGAAAATTACAGGCTATCTGTGCCTTTTCATCCATTTGTGATGTTTGTCTCTTTTGTCCTCTAAATTTTTTGCAACAGTTGCACTTAGAATAATGAGAATCTTCCAATAGACCAGCAGTTCCCATGAAGTGGATCATGAATTCTCTGAAGGTGGTTCATGATGGTCTAAGGCAGAAGTATAAAACATAGTGACCCACTACATTCTTGAGTGTAGCAGGCCTAAGTTAAATGGTAATTGTAAATATTTAAGAAAATAATTAAAAATATAATGAAATACAGATACTTTTAATATGTGGTTTTCTAAATCAACATGCAGCCTCCAGGGATCCTTGTGTACAGTTTAGTGGTCCCCATTTCTATTTGAGTTTGGCTCACTGGTCTAAGGAGCTTACTGTTAAAAATTCTCTAATGGTGCCTTAAATAGTAAAAGATTACAGAATATTCTGAGTGATATATTAAATTATTCTTGGGGTTCACAACATATTTTGTTGTTGAAAGGGGTTGAAAAATGCTGGGAACCACTAATCACAGAATATTTTTTGGACATATCAGAGTTAGCTTGTTTTCAAGACATGGCTGGCCTATCTCCTTTAGTCTTCTCTCTGATGATAGCAGCCAGGTGTCTCACTCCCTTCATGACCTTTCCCCCATGGCTATAAGTCTTTCCCTCCTCATCTTTAACTGTCATAAGTCTCCTCTTCCATTAAGGTTCACCTCAGGTGCCAACTCCTCCAGGAAGCCTTCTCTAAAACTCCCATCCAAAAGTGTCTTCTCCCTCTTCAAATTTCTCACTTTTACTTTCATCCCAATCTACTTTGCATTATACTCATCTGTGTACATATTAACTCCTCTAGATGAACCTAAGTGCCTTCAGGGCAGGCCATAGAGAATTTTTCATCTTCATAGAGCTCAGTGTGCTACATGATGTTGTTGTATTGTGGTTAAATTGAATGTGTTTATGTATCTCTTTTCTCTAACCAAATGTATACCTAGCTTCCTAAACAGGGTCAACACTCAGAAAAATACTGAAATAAATTCGGGATGCTCCTGCCTTTCCAGCCTCATTTCCCAGGGCTCTTCAACTAGCACAATCTAATCTTTCTCTTCTAATTTTATCCTAGCCCTGTCCTGATTCCTCAGCTCCTAATCCCCAACCTCATCTAGGTTTGATTCTGGCTTCTCCTCATTAGCCTTTCCTAATGACATTCCTTTTTCCTACCCCCCATTTAATCCTTTCCTGCTCTTCAAAGATCCAAATCCCACTGACTTGTAAAGAAAGGTTCGCCTCCTCTATGAAGTCTTCCCTGACTACTATAATCTAGCTGATCACTTGTAATGTAAGGAGTTGTAGAGTAGATCCTCTCTCCTTGTTAAGGTTCACAATCCCTCCATCTTCCGGATTCTACCTTCTCCAGTCTTCTTCATGAGCTTGCTCCAGCAAGGATGCCTCTCAGTCTCTGCTTATCTCTCTCAGTCTCAGTGTCTTATTTCTCTTTGTTTCTGTCTCTGTCTCCCTTATCTTCAGTTTCTACTTCTTTATAGGCTCCTTTCCAACATCCATTTCTAGCTATCCTAAAATAATTTTTTAAATCTCCATACTCTGATGCCGCTCAAGCTATCACCTCTTCACTGCCAAACTCCTGTTGAAGATTGCCTATGATCACCACTCTTCAAACCCTTGCAATTGGTCTTCTGTCCCCACTAGTTAACTAAAATCGCTCTTCCAAAGGTTTACCAATTACCATTGGTAATTACTATTACCAATGATCACTTAGTTGCAAAATTAAATAAGCTTCATGAATTTTTGGTGGCAATTGACACTATTCACCACCTCCTTTTTGTAGACTTTGATACTACTGATCGCTCCCTCTTCTTCCTACATTTTTTGGGCCCCACTCTTTCCTGATTCTCTGCCCCCCTATCTGATTATTCCTTCTCTGTCTCCTTTCCTACAGTGATGGCGAACCTTTTAGAGATAGAGTTCCAGGCCCTGCCCTCACCCCACCCCCCAGACTGAGTGTGGTGTCCACCACCCCAAGAGACCTTGTGCTATGCTCCTCCCTCCCACCAAGTGCCAGGCACACCCTTGTCCCCCCTTTACCCACACTGGGGAAGGAGAAAGCACTCCTATTGGACAGCTAAGTGGAGGGGTCAGTGAAGTGAATAATGTCCTCAGTAAGTGTAGAAAGGAGGAGGGGAGTAGCCCAAGCTCTCTGCTCCCCTCCAGCTCTGCTGCCTATGAACTGCATAGTACACACCTACACCCTGTGTACTCCCATTGGGCTGCTGGGCAGAGGGCTAGGGGATGGGAAAAAATGTCATCAGGCATGGTAGAGAAGGGGAGGGGAGCAGCTTTGCCTGGGTGCCTCTGCCTTTCTAGTAAAGAACTAGATGAGGGGAGTGTACACCTACAGAGAGTGCTCTAAGTGCCATATTTAGCACCAATGCCATAGGTTCACCATCACTGCCCTAAAACCTCAGAGATCTGTCCTGGACCCTCTTCTCTTCTCCCTCTCTATTACTTCACTTGCTGACCTCATCAACTCCCATGGATTTAATTACTAACTTTGTTGATGATTCTCAAATCTACCTTTGATCTCTCTATTGAATTCTAGCCCTTCATCTCCAACTATTTTTCAGATATCTCAAACTGAATGTCATATAGATATCTTAAATATGTGCAGAACATCAATATGCCCCAAACAGAATTCATTATCTCTCCCCCTAACCTGCTCTCCCTCCTACTTTCCCTCTTCCTGTGGGAGGCAATACTATTCTTCAAGTTACTCAGGCTCACAACCTGGAAGTCATCCTAGATACCTCACTCTATCTCAACTTCCTTATCCAAGCTGTTGCTAAGCCCTTTTGACTTCGCCTTTGCAACATCTCTTAAATACATCCACTTCTTTCCTATGACACTGCCACTACTTTTAAAAAGGGCCTCATTCTCTCATGCCTACATTATTGCAATAGCCTTCTGGTAGATCTCCCTGCTTCAAGTTTCTTCCCATTCCAATTCTATTCACCATTTGGTCACTAAAGTGATTTTTCTAAAACTAAAGCCTAGCCATGCCACCCCCTATCAATAAATGCCAGTGGCTTCCCATTGCCCCTAGGAGCAAATACAAAACGCTGTTTGGCATTCAAAGCCCTTCATAACCTAGCTCCTTCCTACCTTTCCAGCCTTCTTATACCTTACTCCCCAACACATACTCTTTGATCCAGTGCCATCAACCTCCTAGCTATTGCACAAACAAGACCTATTCTCTAAGCCCTAGACATTTTCTCATGCTCTCCCTGCCTCCACTCAGACTACTGACTTCCTTTAAGTCCAATCTAAAATCCTACCTCCTTCAGGAAGGACAAAAGGTCCATATGTCAACTTCTTTTCAGAATCTTTGTCTTCCTCCAAAGGCCTAGGGAGGGAGTTGGCATCACCTATCTTTTCCTTTAAAGTTAGAAGCCAGAAGAGCCCAGAGAGAGCTGAGACTGACCAGAATGATTAGAAAAGAGGCTCAAGAGTCTTGGGACTTTGAACCTAGATGATTTGAATTAGAATCCAAGGTTCTTTCTACTATATTCTATAAGTAACTGCTCAGCTTACTTTCAGTCAGGGTCTCTTGTTGTCTTCTAGAAGGCTTAAAGGTCACCTAGGAGGAAGCAAATTAATGAGAGGATATGTGCTATAAGCCATTGTTATGGGGATTACTAGTGACCCTATGGTTTGGAACTTTTTAATGAGTACTCATTTCCGCTCTTCTCACTCAGATCTGCTTGCCAGACCCCACTTACTACCTCTGCTCAAGCAGGGCTTCTTATTGATTATTGCTTTATATTATTAATAATGTAAATAATTCTGAACGAATTTCCTTTTCTAAATCTTCCTGTAGGTATGGCAGTAATTATGAGGTCTCAAAGGCCATGCCAGTGAGGTATAAGCCCTGGCGGGTCAGCCAAACACCAGATTAAGATTTTGAGCTTGAAGGGACCTCAGAATCCATCTTGTCCACCCCTCTCATTGTACAGAAAAAGGAAACTGGGGCCCAGAGAGGTGAAGTGATTGGCCCAAGATCATGGTGTTGAGATGTGTCTTCTACTTAGGGGAACAACATGCTCTTTACTTATTCTATGATTCAATGAACCTGGACCCCTCTCTGCCCCTAAATACACACTACACTTGCTTGCCTCTATTCTTTTGCTCTGGTTGCTCCCTATGCCTGAAATACATTCCTTCTCTTGCTCTGATAAATTCCTACTTAATCCTTTAAAACTCATCGATAACAGTAAGTAGCACAGTGGATAACCAATCCTGAAGGAGGTTCAAGTCCCATTTCCGACCCACACTGGCTGTGTGATCCTGAGCAAGTCACTCTTGGGCTCTAGTCAACTCTCTTATGACCAGTTGGCAGGGGGCAGCTGGGTAGCTCAGGGGATTGAGAGCCAGGCCCAGAGATGGGAAGTCCTGGGTTCAAATCTGGTCTCAGATACTTCCTAGCTCTGGGACCCTGGGCAAGTCACTCTTAGTCTGTAGTCTACTCTCTTAAGACCAGTTGACAAAACAGGTGCCAATCTGTGTTAGTAGAGAGAATTACCTCACCCAGGAGTTCCCTATACCAATGAAATTATAGTGCCAACCCCTACCCCTACTAGACTGTAAACTCCTTAAAGGGGGAGAGAGGGTATCTTATCTCAACTTTGCATCTCCCCTAGTGCCTAACACAAAGTCCTGTGCCTAGTCACTTAACAGAAGTTTCTTTTTTAATCTTATTTTTATTGTCATGCAAAATATTGGTTATTGTTGTAAGAGCACATACATGCATAACCAAAACCCCAAAATAAAACCATATATACACTGATGTGAAAGACAACTCAAGCAGTTCTTTCTCTGGAGGTGGATAGCATTTCCTGTCATAAGTCTTTCAGGATTGTCCCAGATCATTGCTTTGCTAAGAGCAGCCAAGTTTCCACAGATAATCATCCTACATGCTGGTACTGTGTACAATGTTTTCTCGATTTTTCTAATTTTGCTCTGCATCAGTTGCTATAGATATTTGTAGGGTTTTTTTCTGAAATCATCTTGCTTATCATTTCTTTTAGCACAATAGTATTCCATCACCAACATGTTCAGCCATTCCCCAGTTGATAGACATCCCCTCAATTTCCAACTTTGCCTCTACAAAAAGAGCTGTTATAAATATTTTTGGGCAAGTAGATCCTTTTCCCTTTTTATCATCTCTTTGAGATACAGACCCAAGAGTGACATCAGCAGATCAAAGGGTATGCACAGTTTTATAATCCTTTGGCCATAATTCCAAATTGCCCTCCAGAATGATTGGATCTGTTCACAATTCCAACAACAATGCATTAGTATCCCAATTTTGCCACATCCCCTCCAACATTTACCACTTTCCTTCACTGCCATATTGGTTAATCTGATTAGGTGAGAGGTGGTACCTCAGAATTGTTTTATTTTGCATTTCTCTAATCAAGAGTGATTTAGAACATTTTTAAAATATGATTATTGATGGCTTTGATTTCTTCATCTGAAAATTGCTTATTCATATCCTTTTGACCATTTGTCAAATGGAGAATGACTTCTATTCTTATAAATTTGACTTAGCAGGGGTTAGGGAGTGGTACAGCTGGGTGGCTCAGTGGATTGGGATCCAGGCCTAGAGATAGGAGGTCCTAGGTTGGAATCTGGCCTCAGGCACTTCCTAGTTGTGTGACCTGGGCAAGTTACTTAACCCCCATTACCTAGCCCTTAGCACAGGGGTCTGCAACATTTTTCAATGTGAGAGCCATAAACGCTACATTTTTTAAAATGTAACTTCATGAGAGCCGTACAATATGTTTAGCACTGAATACAAGTAAATATGTGCATTTTATGTAAGAACAACATTTTTAAAGTACAATAAGTCTCTGAACTACTTTTAATAATGTTATTATGTGCTAACCAATGATGAATAAAGTACTTCTTACCATTAATGTGACTTCTAGTGCTACATGGTTTTGCTGATGGATTTATAGTCTGATTGATATGTGGTGAGGTTAAGCTTCATGAAGGCATTGAGACTTCCATCTGTTAAACGGGATCTTAGGTTGGCCTTAATGTTCTTTAGATGTGAGAAAGACTGCTCACATGCATAGTAGAGCCAAACATTGTCAGCACAGCAATACTCAAATGCTGCAGTGTGTGGTATGTGACAGGAAGGGCATTCCAAGTTTTGACAATCAGCTGATCCGCAGGTTGAAGATTATTCACTCCCCACTTATGATTGCTCACCAACTCTGCTTGCTATCGTACAAGTCTTTCCAAATCTTCATTCAGTGACTTGAATGTCTGAGGCCTTCAGATCAGCAGCTTGAAGCTCAAAATCTCTGACAGAGACACTGGGGATGTAATTCAGGTCAGCACTGTCCACTGCACACTCGTGTGGATGGGTTATGAACTTAAAAAGACGAGTGCGCTCACGAAATTCTCCAAAGCATGCTTTGAATGACTGCAGGAGATTAGATGTGAAGCCCACTAGCTGCTGAAGATCAAGATGTTGAGCAGGGTCACTTGTTGTGCATGCATCTTTAAACTCTCCCAGTTTTTCAAAGTGTAGTAAATGACCTGTTTCAATGTCAGTGATGAAGAGTTCTAGCTTATTTTCAAATGCAAACACTGCTTGTTGAAGGGATAAGACTGTATTTCCAATGCCTTGCATTTTCACACTGAGCTGGTTCAGATGTTGAGTTATGTCTACAATATAGTAGAACTTCAGGAGCCACTCAGTGTTGGCTAACTCAGGATGCTCAAAATTTTTCATTTCAAGAAAAGTCCGGATTTTGCTCAGACAAGCTGGGAAATGGTTGAACACCTTCCCTCTTGACAAGCAACGCACATTGCTGTACAGAAGTAGACCAGGATAATTATTCCCAACTTCTTCCAGCAGTGTTTTAAATTAGTGATCATTTAAAGCTCGGGTAACAATAAAATTGACCACCTGAATGACCAGCGACATCACCTCACACATATGAGCACAAAGCGCCTCCTGATGTAAGATGCAGTGAAAACTTGGGATGGGTCTCTTTTCATGTTCACGAAGAAGCGCTATGAATCCTCTGTTTTTCCCCACCATGCACAGAGCACCATCAGTACACCCCGAAATAAGTTTATCCATTGGTAGACTTTTTTCATTAACGAGCTCAGTAAAAGACTTGAATAAATCCTTCCCTCTTGTTGTCCCTTTCAAAGGCAAAACAGCAAGACTTTCCTCATGTAGTGTGTCACCGACAACATACCTTGCAATCATGCTGAACTGGGATAAATGGCTTATGTCTGTTGACTCATCCACAGCAAGAGAAAAGAATAGTACTGCATTTATGTCCTTCAGTTGTGTTTCCTCAATTTGATTTGCCATCATTATCGTACGATTGTGAACAGTTTTTGCTGACAGAGGCATGCCTTTTATTCGTTTGATTATCTTGTCTTTATCTGAAAAGTCATCAAAAAGTTCATTGGCAACATCAAGCATGAATGTTTTGGCGTACTCCCCATCTTTGAATGGCTTTCCATTTCTCACAATTGCTAAAGTAGCAGCAAAGCTAGCCAAATTCCAGTCACCTTTTTGGGTCCAAACACAGCGTTGCTGCTGACTAGCTTGCACTCTGTACAGTAGCTCTTCACATGCTTTCTTCCTGCTGTCCCTTGCAGGATATTTCGATGCAAATGTAGTATGGCGTAAGTCAAAGTGTTGCTTTATATTTGACCATTTCATTGATGAAATTTTTTCATTGCATATTAGACACACTGCAGAACCTGCTCTCTCCACGAAGGTGAATTCCTTTGTCAATTTCTGCTGAAAAGTACAATACTCGTCATCCTTTAATACTCCTCTTCTTCTTTTAGCCATCTTCTTCAATAAAAGGGTTTCTTCAATTAGTTAGCTGACTATTTTATTAAAAGGAAGGAAAGTGCAGTTCAGTTTAATTAGAAAATTTGAAGTTAAATACCAGCAAGGGCCTGTCCCCTTCTCCAGCTGTGAAAACAAAAAGAAAGAAAAACATCCAATTCAAGCTATTTTATTAATCAAAAAACAAGACTTAATGGGACATTATAGTACTGATATAACTGCACACATACATATAAAGCTCCTTTACACTAAGAAAATTGCTGCAATAAAGAGAGAAAACTTCAGGGAAGAATACTTTTTCCTCTCCCTCTCTCAAGTCAGGCAACAGGAGAAGAAAAAGCTGCCAGCCTGCTGGTTAAGCCATTTGGTCACATAAATTAAGTAGGAGATCAGGAGATTACAGAAAATAACATGACTTGTGTGCAGGCATTAGTAAGTAGTTGGGGAGGAGGGTACCTTTTCATGGAAAACTGGCCAGGACACATCACACACATTTCCTGGGACAGGTGTTTATCAGTGCTGCCTACTCAATAATCCTGTATCAAATGAAACAACTACTGGGGAGAAATGCTTCTCACTAATGAAGCATATGTAAAGATGTAATCTGACTATAGTTACCCTTTAAGAGCAGGTAGAAAAGTTAAAAACAATAACAATCCCACAAATAGGGAGTGTAGACCCCATGAATAGAGGTAACAAACAAGGCAGTGTCCTCACTGAAAAATCAATATAGCAGCAGAATAGGTAAAACAAGTGAGACAGTTCCAGGGATGGATTGCAAATGTATAGATACACTGAGATAAAGCCATGTAAATCAGAGGCAGAGGGGTAACAAACAAGGCAATGTCCTCACTGAAAATAAATATAGCAGCAGAATAGGTAAAAAAAAGTGAGACAGGATTGTAAATGTATATATGCACTGAGATAAAGCCATGTAAATCAGAGGCAGAGGGGTAGAGAATGTAGACAAAAGTGATCAATCACTATACAGAACCCCAAGATGTCAGCAACAGGTGTGGAAAGAGTAAAAGGAGGGCAGAAGGAGGAACACACAGTACACCTACCAAGCCGAACTAAAGACCAGGATTTGTCTCACACGGCAATATCAATGAGGGAGCTTCTATCTTAGAAGATAGTCGCGATACCGAAAGGTATGTGACGCGTGACGTCATGACGTTGACGTATGTAATATGGGAATAAAGCACGTGGATGGGGTTTGTGGGTCCCTAAGTCAATAGGTGAGAATGGAGGGTACAATGGTGGAGGTAGTAAATTGAGGTGGTAGGAGATGTAAGGGAACAACTGAGTTTAGGGAAATATAAGATGATGAAGTAGAATGAGCGGCAAGGGGAGGTGATGATATAGTTGGGCAGGTAGCTGCAACAGGGAGACACAGATTGGGTACACAGGCTTGAGACAGAGGACACTGAAGGGAAACAGGCTGAACCCTACCAGGTAGGAAGGGCACTTCTACAGACAAAGGTTAGGGCCAGTCAGAAATGGTTTGAAACTAACTAGAGGGCTAGTCAGTTTCTCAGGTTCACAAAGTCAGAGTCTCAAGGCTCTTCCCTGTCTATGAAATAGACGGACTTCTCAGAGGAAGTATAGAGATCACCACTTCCTCCAAGATGGATGCCTCCAACTCCCCTCAGAACCCAAAGACAAAATATTCCTTTCTCTCCTTATCCCTCTTTTATCATTCAACCAATGATTTAGCAAAAGGTTTGATTAAATAACAACAGGTTTTATTAAGTTTCAGGGTTGATTACAAAGGACAGAGAGATGTAAGGTTTCTCTAACAACCACCTAGGGAGAAGCTCCAGGTCGGGGAGGGACACAGGAATGGGGCAAACTGTGCAAGAGCCTGCTCCCACTCAGCCCTGGGAGGCTTTGTTGCCTTTAAGGTTAGGGAAGTTAAACACAATGAATCAGGAGATAATTTGTATCAAGGGTAAGCCCTACTTGTCTATGGGGAAAACCTAAGTCTTCAAAGTTTGATTGTTACCACCCAAATCCACCTTTCTCCCAAAACCCACAGGAAATTAGGAAAGGAAATGGGGAATGGAATAGGGAAGGTCAGGGAGATCCAGAGGAATTAGCTAAGCTACAAAATCTCAAGAGAAAAGGCACAGAATCAAGGCCAGGTTTCAGCCCAAAGACGGAGCTCAGTTGACCCTTCCACTCTCACCAAGCCTCCGGGATCAATTGCTGCTAGTTAGGGTTCTAAACCCTCTCAACTGTCAGAAATTCTGCAGTTCGCCTTTTGCAGGGTTGATTGCACCTCTGCACTACACGTATCACGTGCCACACGATGTCATGCGTAAACTGTTAGTTACTGTGCCCTGGTGGTTCATCTGTCAGTGCTCACAGTGTGTGCTCCTGTAACAGCGCCTGAAAAAAAAAAAAAATTTACTTTATGGCTCCTGCAGAAAGAGCCATACATTGAGGACCCCTGCCTTAGCAGGTTTCTGCCTTAGAATAATACATAGTATTGATTCTAAGGTGGAAGGTAAGGCTTTAAAATTAATTAATTAATTGATTTGACTTAGTTCTCAATACATTTGAGAAATTAAACTTTATCAGAGAAATTTGTCCAAAATGTTTTTTCTCCAGTTTGTTGTTTCCCTTCTAATCTTGATTATGTTAGTTTTGCTTGTACAAAAGCTTTTCAATTTTATATAATCAAAATTGTTTATTTTACATCTTATAATGCTCTCTATCTCTTTTTTGGTCATAAATTCTTCCCTTCCCCAAAGAACTGCCAGCATTTAAGAGAACTGTCTTGTATTACATTGGTATAGGTTGGGGATGGTAGCAAAAGGAGAGCTGTCTACTTAAGACATAAGGATGGGTCTCTGAGTGGAATATAACCTGTGTCTTTCTCATATGAAGTGTTTCACTCCAATATTTTCAAGAACCTAGATAGAAGTTAGTGTTTTCCCTTCCTTTTAGAGAAGATGTCAAAGATTAACTCACTTATTAACTCACTTTAAAGATGTCAGAGGATTCCTGTTATGACTGGCACCTGGCCAGAACGAAGGAAGGGAGGTGGGGGGGGGGGGGAGTTTCAATGATTAGACCTTATAAATTGGGTCTTTGAACTCAATACTTGGATAGTCCTTAAGCATTCGAAGCAGGAAACGTCCCTCTCATGAAAGAATAAACTGCTGGCTTGTACTTTGGCCTTTCACCTCCATGTTTGTGAACTTACTGCAGTGGTGAGGTCCACTGTTCAGGACGCGGTTCTACTCATCTCTAATAAGTTATTTAAGGTCATTGTCATTTAAAGAGGTTGTCAAAAACTGGATCTAGGGCTGAGATGACTTGGGGTTGGAAAAAGGAGTTGGGATTGAGGAACAAGACCCTTTTTTCCTATCTATAGTTGTTAAGTGTAATCTATATTGAAAGTCTCCATTACAGCACTGAACTACGAATGAGGAAACCTATCTGACCCTTCATAAGTCACTTCTTTCCAAGGGCCTCAGTTTCCCTATATGTAAAGTGAGAGGTTTACACTGGATGAGTTCTAAGTTCCCTTTCAAATCCACAATTCAATTCAGCAAAAATGTATGACCTCCTATGTTCAAGTTAAGTGGTTAAAGTTCAGTGGTTAAAGTTCTGGACCGGATCTTGGCTTCAAACACTCACCATGCAACACTGGTCAAGTCACTTAACCTTTGTCTGCCTCAGTTTCCTGAACTGTAATATGGGAATGATAATAAAATTCTTTCTCTGGGTGAGGATCAAATGAGATAATACTTTAAAGCCCTTAGTACCCATTCTTCTTGGGAGCAGCTGGGTGGCTCAGTGAGAGCCAGGCCCAGAAATGGGAGGTCCTAGGTTCAAATCTGACCTAATACACTTCTCAGCTGTGTGATCCGGGTTAAGTCCCTTAACCTCCACTGCCAAGCCCTTACCACTCTTCCACCTGAGAACCAATACACAGCATAGATTCTCAGTCGGAAGAAGGGTTTAAATAAACAAACAAATAAATAATTAAATGCTCTTCCTTCCTCTTCCCTTCTATAAAAAGGAAGTAAGACCAAGCCCTCAAGAAGTTTACAGTTTAACAGAGAGAATTAGATATCTAAGTAATGATGGTCACGGATTAGTGATGAAAATCCAGGCTTTATGAAGGATTTTTAGGTTCTGACTGATAAAGGTGAATTTCAAAGGCTAAATAGGTTTGCTTACCTAGAGAAGGAATCTTTTTGACTGACCAGCCTGAAAATGCTTACATTACAAAAGGTACTAACTCAATGGGTCAGACCCTCTCAGTTTCTCCGCCACATTTGAATGATAAGTCCTGTAAGCCTGAATGTGTCCTGAGATGTGGCTGTTTTCTTTCTTTCTTTTTTTTTTAATTGTGTCTATTCATTTCAACTCTTAGGTGAAGGAGTTTTAGACTAAGCTTTGACTTTTATGAGCCTCAAAAGGTCAGGAGTGCCAACTGTCAAGGGTCAAGGGTCTGGAGTCCAAGCCAGATGTTGTGGACAGTCAGGTCTGAAGAAGTTCAGGATAGAAAGTTTGACTTAGGATAGAAAGTAGACCAAATCTGATCTCAGACACTTACTAGCTGTGTGACCCTGGGCAAGTGCCTTAACCTTGTTTGCCTCAATTTCCTCATCTGTAAATTGAGCTGAGAAGGCAATGGCAAACCATTCCAATATCTTTGCCAAGAAAATTTCAGACAGGGTCATGAAGAGTCAGATTTGACTGAAAACAACCAAACAATAACAGAAGAAGTAGACTAAAGGGAATGAAAAAGGAGCAATGTGACTATCAATCAACAGTAACAAATTCAGAAGTTAACTTGGTGGGACAAAGGTAGCACCTACTTTAAGCCTGTTAACTTAGAAAAACGCGGGACTATTAAATAGTCATAAAACCACTCTTTAATCAAGGGAAAGGGGGATGAGGGCTACATGGCCTCTTATGCAGAGCTGCGCCTTGTGCAGAGTCTAAAGGAACACTGCTTCACTCTGCTCCCTGATCCCCCTGGGAGTGACACCGCGCTAGATGACCACTCCTAGGGACAAAGGAAATTGGGGAACTTATATACCATTTGGGAAGATCCAGGGGCTGGGAGAGATGATTGACGTTATACTGACAGGATACAATCAAGCTAGAGAAAGGGATCATAGCTAGAGGCTAGGGTGTAAGGGAAAGGGACTGCTTACACAAAGGATACTAAAGGAATGGTCCCTGCCCAGGTAGTCGTAGTCTTCCTGGGTAAGGGTCTCAGATACTATGGGGAAAGACTACCTAGGACAAAAGGGTATTTAGCATTTACCCTGGGGTCCATTATTCAGTCTGCAACTGCTAGCCTGAGATTCCCTTCAGGGTGGATTCCCACGGGAACAGGGAACAAGCACAAGCTTTGGGGGTCTCCAACCTACAAACTATTTCTAAACTTGGGGTTCATCATACCTCACTAAGCTACAAGTTTGGGAACTCTAGATTCCATGTCGACAAGCCCATTCTCCCAAAGCCCAAAGGTCACATGGGAAACGTATGTTTCCAGGTCTTGGGGGGAAAGGTTTGTATTTTTGTTCTTGCTATATCTTCTCAGTAACTATCCCTTTGTAAAAACTAGTTGATGTTAATTGGTTAATTGGCTAAAAACTAGAACACTAGTTGGAGTGTATCAAAGTATATGGATGTATATAATGGAATACATCCAAAAGAGATGCTGACTATAATAAACAACTGATTTTGAGAACGCCCCAGAATGGGGTCTTAGGTTGATGGCACTAGGATACCCCAGAATCTGGAGGAAGAGCAATAGTTAGTCATGCCCTTGGGGAACCTAATTTATCAAAGTGAGTGGAAGTTGAGAAAAGAATTCCTGGACCTGATATGGAGTAAATATAAATAACTGAAATAAGGGAGAATATGAGAAGGGTAAAGAAAAAATCCAGGCAAAGACATTTGAGGAGGGAGAGATTGCTTTTAGATATGGGGCTCATAATGTAAATGGTTTATAATTTGGGCCACGGAAGAGGCAATCGATTTTAAAAGACCAAGATTTCTGGTGGAGGGTGCTAGGAGACATCCATTCCAGGAACAGAAGGGAGTGCCAGCATTTTGTTTTGGAATAGGAAGTACATGCAGGGGAATGAATAGTGTGAAGCAAGTCTGGAGAACTAATTAGGAGCTGGATTCTGGAGAGCATTGAATGCCAAGACAAAGGATATTAATTTTATTCTGTAGACAAGAGAAAATTACTACAAGTTTTTCAATAAAGAAGGGATAGAATTAGAACCATGAAATAAGATTCTCTGAGCACAGATGTGAAGAATCATTCAGAGAAAGGAAGATTTAGAAGCTAGCTGCTAAAATAAGTAAACAATTCCCACTTGGGCAACCGTTAGGATAGTTGAAATGAGAGAAGTGAAAGGAAACGAGGACCTAAAAGAGTGGTCGCAGTGGGATGAGGAAAGGCATCAGATCATTAGCAGGATTTGACAATTGAATGGATATTGGGGGAGAGGGAGAAGAAAGGTCAAAGATGAATCTAAGATTTGGAAGCATGGGTCAGGAGGAAGGCAGATTTGGAGGAAAAAGGCTGAGTTTGGTTTTGGACACAGTCTGCAGCTAAACTCTGGAGGAAGAAAGACAGAAAGGAAGAAGGAGAGAAGAGAAAGAAAGAAGGGAGGGAGAGAGAGAGAGGGAGGGAGGGAGGGAGAAAGAGAAAAGGGGAGAGAGCGATGGAGGGAGGAAGGGAGAGAGGAAGGGGAGGAAGGAAGGAAGGAAGGAAGTGTTAACTTAGAAAAAACGCAGAACTATTAAATAGCCATAAAACCACTCTTTAATCTAGGGGAAGGGGGATGAGGGCTACTTGGCCTCTTATGCAGAGCTGTGCCTTGTGTAGAGTCTAAATGAATACTGCTTCGCTCTGCTCCCTGATTCCCCTGGGAGTGCCACCGAGCTAGATGATGACTCCCAGCATCAAAGGAAATTGGGGAACTTATATACCATTTATATACCGGGCTCAGACACTTCCCAGCTGGGTGACCCTGAGCGACCCATTGCCTACTGGTTGTGGCCCTATGCTCCTAGAATGGAGTCCCAGGATAAAAATAAAAAAAATAAAATAAAATATACCATTTGGGAAGATCCGGGGGCTGGGAGAGTTGATTGACATTATACTGACAGGATACAATCAAGGTAGAGAGAAAGGGATTGAAGCTAGAGGCTAGGGTGTAGGGGAAGGGGCTGCTTACACAATGGATACTAAAGGATGGTCCCTGCCCAAGTGTGTCCTCCAGAGTAAGGGTATTTAGCATTTACTCTGGGGTCCATTATTCAGTCTGCAACTGCTAGCCTGAGATTCCTCAGGGTGGATTCCTATGGGAATAGGGAACAAGCACAAGCTTTGGGGGTCTCCAACCTACAAGCTATTTCTAAAACTTGGGATTCATCAGATCTCACTAAGCCACAAGTTTGGGGACTCTAGATTCCATGTTGACAGAAGAAAGGGAGGAAGAGAGGGAGGGAAGGAGAAGGGAGAGAGGGATGGAGGAAGGGAAGGGAGGAAGGAAAGAAGGAAGGGAGGAAGAGAGGGAGGGAGGGAAGAAGAGAGGGAAGGGAAAGGGAAGGAAAGGAAAAAAGGAGAGGAGAGGAAAGGCTCTTCAAGCCAATTACACAGTCCCATCTGGCTCTAATATTCTCTGTTCTCTGTTCTAACATCTTGTGTTCTGAGGTCCTTATCTAGCTCTAACATATGGCATTCTCAGTTATAACACTGATCTATTGCACTATCCAGCTTGAATTCTAACAGTCTATGTGTTGAGGCCCTTCTCTAGCTCCTACAAGCAGCGTTCTGTGCTCTAACACTGGGCAGGTTGGTCCTGCCTCTAACAATGAAGTCCTAAGATTTTAGGTTTCTTAGCCATTGCAGTTCAGGGCTGTTTTTCTTGCTCCTAAGTAGCCCTGAGGGAAGCATTGCTTAGGGTGTGAAGTGCTTCCTGGCTTCCTGTCCCAGTGGGACGGGCTGGGCCTATCCAGATAAACCAGAGGCCTCGGCTCCCACCCAAAGCCACAGAGAACAATCCCAGACTGCTATAGAAGGGAACTCCCAGTCAGGCCACATTTAAAAGTGAGAGGAGAGGAAGCTTTCAAGGCTTCCTGTATCATCCTTCAGGGCAAGGGGGGTCAGGAAAAGACCTCTGGGGCCTCCTGCCAACAGAAGGAAAGGAAGCTGTGAACAATTGGGCCCAGCTCGATTTTCAGGAGACAAGACATTCACTCTCCCGAAGGATGGGAAGGAGGAAGCCCCAGGAGGAGTCTGGCAGCCTGGCTAGGGTGGAGCAGGCCAAAGGTGACTTGGCCTGCCTAGCAGTTTCCCCCTTGGTTCTAGGACACATCTGACTAGAAGCTATAAAAACTAGGATCATAATATCCTAAGATTTGGGACTGGAAGGGGCCTTAGAGATTTAGTTCGACCCCCTCATTTTACATATGAAAAAACTGTCTTGGAGCAGCTATAAATAATAATGTCATAATACCAAACCCTCACAATGATATAGGATTTTATGGTTACAAATCACTTCCACATCTATTCTCTCCTATGATCCTTATAACAGCCTTGGGAAAAGGGGCCGTTAGCCCCTTTTTACAGATGAGAAAATTGAGACTAAGGGTTAGTAGCCTGCCCGTACTTATAGGACTAATCTGGAACTAATCTTGAATCCTGATCCAGGGTTCTCTCCACTGCACTGTCAAATCTGGGCAACAATGCCTCTTAGAAATACAGGCTTTCAGAGACAAAAGGGAATGTGAGCTTTCATCAGCATCATTCCTTTATTCACTCCTTCATTCCTCTCTGGGCTCTGCTCCTGACTCTTGCCCACATACAATAGCTTCTTTTTCTCCTTCTCCCCCAGCTCTCTTTCATAGACAATCTTTATCTATTAAACTATAAACCCCTTGAGAACAAGAACTTTAATTTTTGAAACATGTTATGAATAAAAAGGGGTCTGGCCAGAGCTATAAACATTTATTAATAAAATGAGAAAGAGATGAGAGGGGAGGGAGAAGGAGAAAGAGAGAGAGAGAGAGAGAGAGAGAGAGAGAGAGAGAGAGAGAGAGAGAGAGAAACAGAGAGTTAAGGTAAGATCAAGTCCCAGATTTCAGACCAGCATGGTCCCCTCCATGCTACACTGCCACTTGACTCAAGTCAGATTCTCTTCTACAATAGCACAGAAAGGGTACTGGGCTTGGAATCAGAAGACCTGGGTTCAAATTCTAGTTTTGCTATTTATTGCCTGTGTGACCTTGGGTAAGTCAATTTCTGGCTCTCAGTATTATCCCCTATAAAACAGGAACTTTAGACTAGATGGTCTTGGGGCAATTAGGTGGTTCAGTGGATGGAGATCCAATCTTGGAGACAGGAGGTTCTGATCTAACCTCTGACACTTTGTAGTTGTATAACCTTAGGCAAGTCACTTAGCACCCCACTCCCCCCACCTCGCCTAGCTCTTACCACTCTTCTGCTTTGGAACTAATATAAAGTATTGATTCTAAGACAGAAGGTAAGGGTTAAAAAAAATAGAATAGTTGATTTTGAATTTCCCTTCTAGCTCCAAACTCTATGATTATCCAGAATAATTGACGTTGTTATAGTACATTGTACATATAGTATAATGCATAAGTACATTGTACAAGGTACATAGTACATAGTTCAGGTTCTGCTTGAAGACTTACATTGGAAGTGCTCCATAAATGTTTATTGATTGATTGAGGAGTACCTTTGTGCCATTTTCATTGTTAAGAATGTGCCTGTGTGCACATGTGTGGTAGATGCAATCAGATCTTTGCATGTGTTTCCCAGGAGGGGAGAGAGGAACCTCTACTATTTCCAAAAAAACTTTTAAAAACCCAAATCAGGAAGTTGTCACCCTGGAAAGCACCAGGAGACCAGTCTGTAGAATGGAGGTGTTGGAGGGAATGATGCTTGTGAGGCAGGAAGCCAGTGATCACAAGGGGGAAGAAAAGGGAAATCACCTTAGCCATGGGGTGTGTTGGAGGCATTGGAAGGGAGGAGGGAAGTAGTCTGCTCAATGGCCAGGGCGGTAAGTCTGAAAATATACCAAGTGAAGGTGTGGGTAGTGGAAGGAGGTGCAAAAGACAAACTCTTCTTATTTCAGAGTATGGCTCTGGATTCATTGTGTCTTCTAGCTTTCCAAGGGGCTGGAGCTAGGAGGAGAGGTGCCCCTCACAAAGTGAGAAGAGGGGAATGGGGATTTTGTAGTGGAGGACCCTTTATAATAATAAGGAGCAACAAGATGAGACTTGCTGAGATGGAGCACTATTAGGAAACAAACACACAGCTGGAGACAGAATGGCATGGAGGAGAAGAGACAGAAACATGGCACAGGCAGAGATGGAAAATGAGACAGATGGGCAGAGACTGAGACAAACAAGCAAAGGGAAATATAATGAGCTAATGAGGAAAAGGCAAGAAGAAGCAAAAAGGATAGAGAAATTGAAAAGGAAGAGAAAGTGACAGAGGAATAGGGAAGCAGGGAAAGATAGATAAGAAAGATGACAAGAGAGAACAGAGAGGGAGGAAGAGAGAAAGACAGAGAGAGAGAGAGAGAGAGAGAGAGAGAGAGAAGGAACAAGAAGAGATAAAGAGTAGAGGTGAAGGAGAGAGAAATAGAGGAGAGAGAAAGAAAAAAGAAAGAAAATGAGAAAGAAAATGAAAGAGAAAAAAGAGAGAGAGAACTACAGAGGAGAAAGTGGAAGGAAGAGATAAGACAAGAGAGAAAGTAAGAAGGGGAGGGAAACAGGAGCAGAGAAAAATAGAATCAAGAAGGAGTGAGAAACAGAGACAGAGAGATATAGGGACAGAGAAAGAGAAGGGGAGAGAGAAAGGAGAGAGAGAGAGAGAGAGAGAGAGAGAGAGAGAGAGAGAGAGAGAGAGAGAGAGAAGAGTCAAAAGAGAAGCAAGGCAAATGAATTATGGTATATTGAAAAGAGCATTGAGTCAGTGGGTGTGGGTGCAAATTCTAGCTTCACTACCTTCAGGACCTCAGGCAAATCTCTTATGGATTCTCATTTCAGGAGCAGGAAAGATAGAGAGAATTGGCCCCTTAACCTCCCTAAGTCTCAGTACTCTGATCTAGAAGATGATGATTATAATAACATCTACCTCCCAGAGCTGTAGAAAGGATCAAATGATATAATATGTATAAAGTGCTTTGCTATATAAATCCTAGCTATAATAATAATAACCATTGTTAACCATTATTATTATTATCATCATCATTGCCTCCATACTAACTCTAGCACAGAAGAGACTCTCTCCATTTGTTAGAGTTCCAAAAGCGGAGGCCTAACCCTATTCCAGGCCTCAATTTCCTATTCTTGAAGTTGAAAGGATTGGATTTCATGATTTCTGTAGTTTCTTCCTACTCTAAAAATACTGAGTTCCAATAAAGAAGGCAGAAATGAAAGAAAAACAGAGATGAAAAGATTCAAAGGGACACAGATGGCATGAAGGCTAAGGGAAGGAAAGAAATTGAGAAATATAGGGACTCAGAAGGGCAGAAAGAAGTAGGTAAGAGCAATATACTAAGCAGAAACCAAGCAAAGATCCAGATCCTATCCTCTGGCCCAGTCCCACCTTACCAGGTTTTCTGGACTCTTTACCAACTTATTGGACCCCTAGAATGTGCCCATTGTTTCTTTAAGATTAACTTAAGCAGTTAATGACTGTAATGACCTCCATAGTCTCCCTATTCTAAAAGGGACAACTAGTGGTAAAGGCCTAGACCTGGAATTCATAAGATTTGAGTTCAAAATACTTACCAGCTAGGTGAAAAATCCAAGGTCATCCACTGTATCCTGAGCTATCTCCAGTCATCCTGACTTCTGTCTTGCCACTAGACTTTGGTGACTCTGGAAGAGAGTGAGGCTGATAAATCTGCAACTCTGCCTCACTTAAATCCAATTTACACATGACTCAGACAAAACTACCACCATCTGGGTAACCTTGGGCAAGTCACTTAACTTCAGTTTGCCTCCATTTCCTCAACTGTAGAATGGGGATGATAAGGAATCAGATGAGATAATATTTGTAAAAGCATTTAGTACAGTGCCTGGTGTATTGAAGGCACTATATAAATGTTTATTACCTTCATTTTTCCCCCACACCCCATTAACAAAGAAGCCCTGGGAAAACTCAAAAGCCCAGACTGGGAAACAGAATCACCCTGTTAGAGTAAGCCCAGCAGTAATAGCCCAAAGCCTCTTTTCCCTCCATCTGAGACTTTGAATGAAGCCCAAGCTCCCAATTCTTTAGGAGTCTCCCCTTTGCCTATTTGTATGAATCAGTGCCAGTTCTTAGGAACCAGGCACCTGGCCCTTTTCCCCAATGCCTGGTCTGCTAGAACCCAGATAAGAACCCTATAAAAATCACTTACTGGTTTGGGGGGAGAGGGCTCCCCATTTCCTCTTGGGTCACACCTAATTCCATCTAACCTTAATGGGCTGTCCTGTGTCTAATCTCTAAGACCATTGCTCCTTTGTTTTTTTGAGCATCTTCCTTCCATCATGTTGGCCTGCTTTACTGTTTTGTGAGCTCTATATTTCCCTGACCTGGCATTCTGAACCTCTATAAATCTTCATTAAAAATCTGACCCCCTTGATGAGTGGCCTGGCTCAGAACAGAGTGTGGGCTGTGTACATCTCAGTCTTATTGTAGGCTGTCAAGATGCTGGCTCAAGGGTTGGGAAGAGGGTAATGATGGAAGCTGCTGGGGCATCAGTGGGGAGCAAGAAGTGGGGGGAAACTCCATTGCTCACAGATGCTTTCCAGGTAATAAAGAGCCTGAAGTCCGGGAATTTCTGGCATTTTCCAGAGATTAAAGATAAAGCAGGCTAGCTCTGAGCTAAGGACGAGAAGAGGTCACAGAGCCTGGAAAAAAGTTTCTGTAATGAGAGACTGATTTCTCTGGGAGGGAGTCACTGCCAAGTTCAAGATGGCATAACAGGTCAAAGGAAGCTGAATGAGACAAGGCCTGGGCCCAGGTCAAGCTTCCTGCTATCTATCCCCTTCCCCAGAGAGGTTTAATGTGTTCTTTGGCCCATCAACAGGGACAAGTATCCTCTGGTTTCAGAGGAGGAATAGGAGGCCTGAAGAAAGGTAGTGTCGATGGGCTATAGGGTCCCAAAGGAAACACAACTATAGAGAGAACCAGGACCATAGAATAGGGACCTTAGCAGTCTAGTCTTGTGGTTCCAAATTATTTTGTTCTTTGAATATCTTTCAACAACAACAAAACATGTACTATAAACCCTCAGGGTGATTTAATATACCACTCATGATATTCTTTTAGATGTAAAGATGAATTTCTATTTTTAAAGCAAATGTGATATGTAGTAACTAGAAAGTTAGACTTGAGAGGTCAGGCTAATTTAGGTTCAAACTCCACCTTGGACACTTATTAGCTGCGTGACCTTAGGCAGATCACTTACCCTTGCTGAGTTTTCCCTGTTTCACAAATAAAGTAGCAATATCTCCCTCCCAGGGTTGTTGTGAGGCTCAAATGAGATAAGGTGTATTTTTGTAAGCTTTGTAAACTGTTAAGCCCTATATACTCAGTTATCTTAATCTTAGAGGCAAGAAAGAACCACTGGAGATTCTTAAGAGTGGAATGGTCAGATTTTATTTAGGCAGCTGTGTGGAAGAGGGATTAGAGAGGGAAGAGAATGGAAGTTGAAAGTATAATGGGAACTATTTTAAAAAGGCTGTTGTAATAAGAACAGGTAAGAGGAGATGAGGGAAAGAAGTGGGAATTTGAGACATTTGGAAGTAGAAATGAGAAAATGATGCCAAGCTTTCTCCTCATTAGGTCTCTCTTCCGTCTCTCAGCGTCATCAATGGACTTCACTTCATACTGTGTCAAGAATATTAAGCCCATCTCAGTTGGGCACTCTGCTTTTCCTCATTTTTATGCCTCACATCTCCTCCTCTTCATCTCCCACTCTTGCCTGCTTAGCTTCAGTCTCAGAGGAAGAAGTGGTTCTTCACTTTGCTGAGGCTAATCCTTCTTCTTTTGTCTTTGATTCTAACACTTTCCATGGTCTTTCAGGAACTTGTCTTTAACTATCTACTCCCTCCTTTTGATCTTCAATTTACTTCTTTATTCACTGGCTTTATCCTTACCACCTCCAGACAAGTCCTTATCTTCCTATCTTAAAAAATACCCTTTATTTGACCCTGTCATCCCCTCAAGGCTTTTCTCTATATTTCCCCTCCCTTTCACATCCAAACTTCGAGAAAAAGTTGTTTGCACTTGTCTCCAGTTTCTTACCTCCTACTCACTTCTCAACTTTGTCTCTCCACCATTCAATTCTCTACAAGGTTATCAATGATCTCCCAACTTCCATGTTTAAAGACCTTTTTCCATTTATCATCATGCTTGACCAACTTTTTGTGTTTGACATTGTTGACTACTCTAGGGGTCAACTCACTTCTCTCTGGGTTTTTGTCACACTGCTCTCTTGGTTCCACTCCTCGGTCTGGATGTCATCTCTGTCCTTCCCACTTTGAGTGGGTATTCCCTGGGGCTCTCTCTCAATCTCTCTCTCTCTGCGATTTCATCAGTTTCTGTAGGTCAAATTACCATTTCTATGCAGGTAACTCCCAAATCTACACGCCTAGGACTAATCTTTCTCCTTCACTCAACTCTCACAATTTAAGATCACAGATTCAGAGCTAGAAGGAATTTTATAGGCCATTGAGTCCAAACTCCTTATTTTTGGCAGATAATCGAATTGAGATATAGACAGGGTAAGTAACTTGCCCAGAATTATATGTCTAGAAAGAATCTGAGGTAGTATTTGAACCCAGTTCTTCTTGATACCAAATCCAAATCTCTATCTACTATAATTTCACCTCGATGTCCCACAGGCATCTCAAACTTAGTATATCCAAAACATAACTCATTTTTCCCCTCCAAAACCACCTCTCTAAGCTTCCCTGTTTCTACTGAGAACATGATCCCTAGATTCACAACCTAATAGTTACGACTCTTCAGTCTCTCTCCACCCAATATTTAATTAGTTTCCAAACTCTATTTTATTCCCACAAAATTTCTTGTAACTCTCTCCTCTTTATTCACACAGCTATAACCCTATCATTTATCCTCTTGGACTATTACAACAATCTCTTAATTGACCTATTCTCCAGTTCCACTGCTCTCTAATCTGTTATCCACAAGGATGCAAAATTGATATTCTTTTTTAAAACTTATTTATTAATTTAGAAAATTTTTATTTAATTGATTTAGGATATTTTTCCATGGTTACATGATTCATGTTCTTTCCCTCTCCTCCTCCCCCCCAAATCTCCCTCCCCCACATAGCCAAGGAGCAATTCCACTGGGTTTTACATATGTCATTGATCAAGACCTATTTCCATATTATTAATATTTGCATTAGGGTGATTTTTTTTAAACCCTTTCCTTCCATCTTGGAGTCAATACTGTGTATTGGCTCCAAGGCAGAAGAGTGGAAAGGGTAGGCAATGGGGGTCAAGTGACTTGCCCAGGGTCACACAGCTGGGAAGTGTCTGAGGCTAGATTTGAATCTAAGATCTCCCCTCTCTAGGCCTGACTCTCAATCCACTGAGCTACCCAGCTACCTCCACATTAGGGTGATCTTAGAGTCTACATTCCTAATCATATCCCCATCCAACCATGTGATCAACAGTTGTTTTTCTTCTGTGTTTCTATTCCCACAGTTCTTTCTCTGGATGTGAATAACGTTCTTTCTCATAAGTCCCTCAGAATTGTCCTTAGAATCATTGCATTGCTGCAAGTACAGAAGTCCATTACATTTGATTTTACCACAGTGTATCAGTCTCTGTGTACAATGTTCTCCTGGTTCTACTCCTTTCACTCTGCATCAATTCCTGGAGGTCTTTCCAGTTCACATGGACAAAATTGATACTCTTAAAGTATAACATTTTGTCCCTCTTCTGTTCAATGATAAAAATATGAACTCCTCTGCCTGGCATTTAAAATCCTTCATAATCTGTTTTCAACCTATCTTTCCAGACCGCCTATTGTTGTTCAGCCATTTTTCAGTTGTGTCCTACTCTTCATGACCCCATTTGGGTTTTCTTGGCAAAGATATTGGAATTGTTAGTCATTTCCTTCTCCAGCTCATTTTACAGATGAGGAAACTGAGGCAAATCGCATTCAGAGACTTGCCCACAGTTGTTAAGTGTGACCCTGGGCAAGTCACTGAATCCTGTTTGCCTCAGCATCCTCATCTGTAAGATGAGCTAGAGAAGGAAATTACTTCCCCTGAAACGTTCCATATTTCAGCCAAACTGACTTAACCTTCTGTTTCCTCTACTATCTCCCATTATTGTGTCTTTATACAAGTGGTTCCCCATGCCTAGAATGCTCCTGATCCTCCCCTCTGCCTAGTAGAATCTCTAGCTTCCTTCAAAGCCCTGCACAGACACCCGATTCTCTCATTTGTTAGTACTTCTCCCCCACCAGAATTTATTTGTTTATATTTTGTTTATATTCAGCTGGGCATATATTGTTTCCTCCCAGGAAAATGTAAGTTCCTTGATGAAAAGATTGGTTTGAATCTTTATTTTTACAGCCACAGCATGATTGGATTGAATATATGGGAATAAGGTATAAAAACAAGTCCAGAATAAGTCCAAGTCTGTGAATTTGGGTGACTGGAAGAATGGAGGTTCCGTTAATTTGGAAGAGGGTAGGTTTGGGGGAGTAAGAGAATGAGTTTTTTGTTAGATCTATCCTATCTGAGATGCCTTTGGATCGTCCAAGTGGAGATATTCAACAAGCAATTGGTCATCTCATATTATAGTTTAAGAGAGAGATTAGTGCTTAGAGATAGGGGTCTGGGAGTCAGCTGCACACTCTCTTTCATACTCTACACATCCCTCTACATATTCCCAATATTCCCCCCCCCCCCTTTTTTAAACCCTTACCTTCATCTTGGATTGATTCTAAAGCAGAAGAATGATACGAACAAAGCAATTGGGGTCAAGTGGCCCAGAGGCACACAGCTAGTAAATGTCTGAGGTGCCACATTTGAACCCAAGACCTCCACTGTCTAGGCCTGGCTCTCTCTCCACTGAGCCACCCAGCTGCCCCCTTATAATACTCTTAAACACATTCAGATCCATTCCTGTACATACCAACACTCCCCTGTTCATACAAATAAATCCTCCCATAGACTCTACTAACCCCCTCTCATCCCACCCACCAAGTGCCACAGATTCCCACATCTGAATCCTTCAGGCAAATCTGAGATTTGGAACCAATCTTGTTTTTGTTTTTTTCTTAACCACACCACAAAGGAAGACACCTGGTTGGAGGTGTCTGTTTCTCTCTGAGCTCTATGAAGGATTTTCCACTGGTTTAAGCTGCTTAAAGGAAACCAGAATCCACTAAAGCCCTGAGGGACCATGAATCAGGAACAACACAACAACAAAATAAATACCCTTCCCATCATTCCTGACAGCACCCAAGTCTCCGTCCCTTTGATATTAATTTGGGGTGCTGAATAAGGAGTACCTTGAAAAATCAGGCTTGTTCTCAACCTGGACCCTGGACCAAGGGGAGTCTTTCTTCTTCTCTCCTTCTAGATGAAAGGAGCCATACTGTAGTAACTGGGAGCAAAGACTACATTGTTGACACCTGATTCATAGCAACGGAAAAGTAGCAGGGAAAAGGATTTGAAATTAATTTGTTTGGCATAGTCTAATCAATCAATACCCATTTGCTAAGAACTGAGATGATAGAGTGGTGAATGTATTAAATCTCAGTTCAAATCCAGACTCAGATACTTTACTAGTTGTGTGACCTAAGGCAAGTCACTTAAGTGCTACCTCAGTTTCCTCATCTGTAAAATGGGAAAATAAGAGAACTTGCCTGCCAGGGTTGTTATGAAAATAAAATGAGATAAAGTGTGTCAAATGCTTTGTAAACCTTAAAACACTGTATAAATGCTGGCTATTATTGTGGAAAGTCTATCTAATGACCTGAGAATAAGAAAAGTGTATTTGCAATCCAGAGGAATTGTTTGTCAGCTCCAGGAGAGGGCAGGGAAGAGGGAAGAGAGGCAACATGAATCATGCAGCCATGGAGAAAAAAATAAAAAAATAAAAATTAAAAAAAAAAAAGGCCTTGATTCAAATCTTTTCTCTGAAACCATACATCTCTCAGCTTCCTTATCTGCAAAACTGCAGTAATAATACCTATAGTATTTTTACCACAAAAGATTATTTAAGAATCAAATGAGAGACATTGCTTTGCAAACTTTGCACTATAAAAATAAGAGCTATTATTACCAATTGGGGAGGGAATAAAACTGCCACTTCCTGGAAATGGATTACAAGTTTTTAAAAGAGATTCCAACTGCATTTTTTTCTTTTAATTTTCTGAGGTAGAATAAATCCTCATTAATGCTAATCCCATTAGTTAGGAATTGGGGATCATTTGGACTGGTTGCTTTTGTCTTTAGCTATGAAAAGAGGGGTTTGCTGAGTGAATGAATCATAGAATCATATTACAACAGAGCTGAAATGAAATCTGAATATGAAATGTTAGAGCTAAAAGGAACTTTTAGAACCTAGAACAAGATCTCAGAACATAAAATGTCAGAGCTGAAAAAGGGGCCTGAAAACACAGAATGTAAGCACCAGAAGGGAACTGGTCATTAGAGCCAACTCTCACTTTACAGATTAGGGAAACTGAGAACGAGTGAGAATGAGTGGATTGCCCAAGGTTGCATGATGAGTCATTGTCAGAACCAGGACTGGATCCTAAATCTATTGACTCTAGTCTAATTCTTTGAAGAGTAAAGAGGAAATTTTCAAATTCAGTAAATGTTAAAACCAAATCTCCAGAAGCAGCAGGACCAAGAAGATAGTAGCACATAGGATTAGAAGTCTGATTTTGCACAAAGATTACTCACCTTCCCTGAGCATTTTACTTCTCATAGTTCTTTTTTTCTTTCCTCTTTTTCTTTTCTTTTTCTTCCTCCCTCCCTCCCTTCCTCCCTCCCTCTCTCTTTTCCTTCCTTCCTTCCTCCCTCCCTCCCTTCCTCCCTCCCTCTCTCTTTTCCTTCCTTCCTTCCTCCCTCCCTCCCTCTCTACCTCCCTCCTTTCTTTCTTTCTTTCTTTCTTTCTTTCTTTCTTTCTTTCTTTCTTTCTTTCTTTCTTTCTTTTTCAGACTGAATCTTCATGCTGAGCATCATGGAAACTAACCTGAACCAGTTTGTCTCTTCATAGGCAACCTGGTGGACCTCCACTCCAAGAGGCTCACCATATTAGTGCCATACTTAGTCTAACCCTACTACAATGCAGAACTCTTGAACTCATTTGACCCACCAGCCTCAGCCTCTTCCTGTGGCAGAGATTACAGGTGTGTGCCTTCACACCCAATCCTATTTCCCACATCCCATCATCACGTCATTCCTTCTGCTCTTTTTTCAAGTTTATTGGAAAAACAAGATTTAATAAGAGACATGGCCATTGCCTTCAAATTTTTGAAGCCCTTTTATTGGGAATAGTAAGAACCAGGACTAGTAGCACAATGAATAGATATTGGAATGGCTTACCATTTCCTTCTCCAGCTCATTTTACAGATGAGGAAACTGAGGCAAACTGTTAAGTGATTTGCCTAGGATCATACAGCTAGTGAGTTTCTGAGGCTGGATTTGAACTCACAAAGGTGAGTCTTCCTGGCTTCAGGACCAGCGTTCTATCCGCTATGCTACCATGTAAAATGTTAGCTGCTATGATGATGATGATGATGATGATGATCTTGGTATCTTCTCTTCAGTACCTAACATGATCTTTGCACATATTATGAACTTCATAAATATCTGTTGAATGACTGATTAAATGAATGAATTATAGGATATGTAATTCATAGGCTGTGTAAAAATGTGCTGACTAGTGATAAGAAGTAGAGGAAAAATACTTTATTATTACAAAGTACTTGATACATTTCTTCCATAAGTATTTGGTTTTTTCTCCCCTGTGTATCAGGCACTATGCTAAGCTCTAGGGATTCAAAGCCAAAATGCAAAAATAGGCACTTGCTAAAGCTTTTGATCCTCTTGGTGCTCCACGGGGGCTAGGCCATCACTCATCACTCATTTACATTACTCATTTGTAGTGTACTTTGAGGTTTATGAAATGCCTATCTCACAGCAGATGAGGAAACAGCCTCAAAGAGACCAATAATCACATATCGAATGAGTGGCAGAGGAGAGAACCAAGGTCCCCTGGATCCTAGCATTTCCTAGTCATAGAATCAACAATTCCAAATCTGAGAATCTCAAAGGTTATCTGGTTTTCCAGCCCACACCAGAACAAGAATCCTCTCTGGAAAAGAGATCATCCTGAGTTTTGTGGAAGACCTTCAGTGTTGGTCTTGGGGAGGCTCACTAGCTACCCAGGTAACCCATTTTGTCTTTGGCAAATTTTCAGTCATGTGTAGTGGAAATCATGCATTGGGGGGTGAATCATGTGATGGGGAAGGGGGCAGGATTAAACAAGATGAGACTTGGGGAGAACCCTAGACAACCAGGTCACTGGTGTTTGAAGAGTGGTTTCCGTGACTTTTGCTAATAGGACACCCACCTAAAGCAGGGAGTTGTCCAACTGAAATATGGCCTGGTTGCATCACTCAAGCCCAATACAATATGATTTTAATTTTAATCAAGATGTTTTGAATACTATACTAATTTTCCACCCTCTTATAAATGAACCCTAGGCCTAGCCGCTCCTTTTTCCCAGAAAGGAATGTAATTTAACCTGCTTGTCCTGGCCTAACGAGGCCTTCACCTTTCAGAGCTGAGCCTCCTTTCTCTGTTCAGAGATGGGTTCACTAGCCCTAGGGTTCCCTCCCTCCTGGCCTGTTTCAGTCTTTTTCTAACTGCTTTTTCAGCCTAACTGGTAGGATTATTATTGTTTTTTTTATGCATTCCCTTCCATCTCAAGATCTCTTCCTTCTCAAACCCCCAACTCCTCCAAAAAAAAAAAAAAAAAAAGAAAAGAAAAGAAAAGAAAAAAAAAAAAAAAAGGTAAGGATGTAGCCTGGGGAATTCTCCCTTCAAGCAGACACTATCATTTTACATGTACTGTGTGACCTCATCCAACTTCCAAGGGCTCACCCAAAAAACTGTTCCACCTTTCCAAAGCCTATCTGTCTTTCAAAGCCTGCTTCAAGCCCCACCTGGCTGCAAGCCAGGAAGCCTTTCAGACAACTCTAACATCAGCTTCTTTTCTTTCTCTTCTTCCTGCCTCCCTCTTATAAGAGACGGTTCGACCTTTTTATTTGTTCCCCAGCACTTAATATGAGACAATGCATATAAAAAGTACTTGATAAATATTTTTTTCATTGATTTATTCACTCAATATTGTTATTTGGTATTACATTTATCAGCGTATATTTCTCATTCCCTCCCTAAACTATTAAATTCCCTGAAGGTAGGAGACTGGGTTTTATTCAAATTTGGTATTTTCCAGTGCCTAGCACAGTGCTCTGAACATGGTAAATGTTTAATAAATTTTCTTCTCCCGTATCTGGAGGCCTTCAAGCAGGAACTGGCTCATTGATCCCTTTACAGATGGAATTCTTGTTCACTGTGGGTTACACTGGATCCTCATTGAGGCCCCTTCTGGTTCCGAGGTCCCATGAGTCCCATTCTTCAAGGTCCACATCTTCTAAAAAACCTTCCTTGATGAATGAATCCCAGTCGACACTGATGCCCCCATCCTCTTAACCCCTAAGACCATTTTACTGTCTTAGTCCCTCATTTATTGTTACTAATTCACTCCAAAGTCAAGATACCAGCCCCGTGATGTCACTGGTTATCTTCCAAAATGAAAGATGAGCAATAACAATATTGTAACATCTTTTTATAAATTTTAAACCCTTACCTTCCATCTTAGAGTCAATACTATGTATTGGTTCTAAGGCAGAAGAGCGAGAAGAGATAGGCAATGAGGGTTAAGTGACTTGGCCAGGGTCATACAGCTATGAAGTGTCTGAGGCCATATTTGAACCCAGGACCTCCCATCTGTAGGCCTGACTCAATCCATTGAGCCACCCAGCTGCCCCTGTAACTCACCTGTGCTCCTTAGGTAGACTATAAGCTCTTTGAGAACAGAGACTGTGCCTGATAACAATGACTTAAGCATGTGGTAAGGTATAACAGTAATGTTTTGCAATGAGCCATTCACAGTGATACAATGATCCAAGACAATTCCAAAGGTCTTAAGATGAAAAATGCTATCCAGCTCTAGAGAAAGAACTGATGGAGTCTGAAAGCAAATCAAAGCATACTTTTAAAACTTTATTTTTCTTAGAGTTTTGTTTTTGGATTTTTTGTTGGGAGGTGGTCTGTGTTTTCTTTTGCAACATGGCTAATAAGGAAATCTGCTTTTTGTGACTATGCATGTATAATCTATATCAAATTGTTTGTCTACTCAAGGAGTTGGTAGGGGAGGAAAGGAGGGAGAGAATTTGGAACTCAATTTTTTTTATGTAAAAAATTTTTTTATTTAATTAATTAACTTAGAACATTTTCCCATGGTTATAGGATTCATGTTCTATCCCTCCCCTCCCCATAGCCGACGCACAATTCCACTAGATTTTACATGTGTCATTGATCAAGATCTATTTCCATAGTACTGATATTTGTGCTAGGGTGCTCATTTTGAGTCAATATTCCTAATTATATCCCCATCCACCCATGTGATCAGGCAGTTGTTTTTCTTCTGTGTTTCTACCCGCATAATTCTTCCTCTGAATGTGGATAGAGTTCTTTTTTCATAAGCCTCTCATAGTTGTCCTGGATCATTGCACTGCTGCTAGTATAGAAGTTCATTATGTTCGATTTTAACACATTATATCAGTCTCTGTGTACAATGTTCTCCTGTTTCTGCTCCTTTCACTCTGCATCAATTCCTGGAGGTCTTTCCAGTTCATTATTCCTCGAGTTCATTATTCCTTTGAGCACAATAATATTCCATCACCAACAGATATGACAATTTGTTCAGCCATTCCCCAATTGTTGGGCATACCCTTGTTTTTCAGTTTTTTTCCACCACAAAGAGCGTGGCTATAAATATTTTTGTACAAGTCTTTTCCCTTATGATCTCTCTGGAGTATAAACCCAGTGGTGGTATGGCTGGATCAAAGGGAAGGCAGTCTTTTAGCACTCTTCAGACATAGTTCCAAATTGTCATGCAGAATGGTTGGATCAAATCACAACTCCACCAGCAATGCATCAATGTCCCAATTTTGCCACATCTCCTCCAACATTTATTACTTTCCTTTGCTGTCATTTTAGCCAGTGTGCTAGGTGTGAGGTGGTACCTCAGAGTTGTTTTGATTTGCATTTCTCTAATTATTAGAGATTTAGAGCACTTTTTCATGTGCTTATTGATAGTTTTGATTTCTTTCTCTGAAAATTGCCTATTCGTGTCCCTTGCCCATTTATCAGTTGGGGAATGGTTTGATTTTTTTGTACAATTGATTTAGCTCCTTATATATTTGAGTAATTAGACCTTTGTCAGAGATTTTTGTTATGAAGATTTTTTTCCCAATTTGTTGCTTCTCTTCTAATTTTGGTTGCATTGGTTTTGTTTGTACAAAAGTTTTTTTAATTTAATGTAATCAAAATTATTTATTGAACATTTTGTAATTTTTTTCTAACTCTTGCTTGGTCTTAAAATCTTTCCTTTCCCAAAGATCTGACAAATATACTATTCTGTGTTCGCCTAATTTACTTATAGTTTCCTCCTTTATATTCAAGTCATTCATCTATTCTGAGTTTATCTTGGTGTAGGGTGGAACTCCATTAAAAAAAAGAATGCTAAATTAATATTTACATGTAATTTATAAAACAGTACTATAAGGTAGATTGTTTCAGTGTTGTCTCTTAAAAATGAGGAAACTGAGGCTAAGGTACTTGCCCAGTATCACACAGGACATCAGTGGTAGAGACAGGATTCCTTTTCTGGTCTTCTAAATTCAAGACCAGCAATTTTTCAAACACACCACACCTTCCATTTAATATGAGAGATACTTTTTTTGGTAGCATTAAGAAATCTCCTCCTAATTTGTTTTTCCTCCCCTCTCTTCTCCTCCTCCTCCCTTCTCCCAATGTACCAGTTCTCACTGTAGACATTCTCTTGACCATACACTCCCTCTTATCTGGCCCCTCAAAGCCTTCTGTTCACTTGCCTTTCCCTTCGATCACTCCCATTCCATTCTTGTTCTTCCACTTATTCCCCGTGTGACCTTAGACAAGTCATATTGCTTCTCTAGGTCTCTTTCTCCTGTAAAATGGAGGGGAATGGAGTAGATGACCTCAAAGGTTCCTTTCCACCACGATCCTATGATACCTGATGTCTAGAATCGACAAGAAGGTACCTGTCAGGAGGAGGGCAACTAGGATGGTGATGGGAACTGGGAACTGTGTCAATGAGATCAGAGATGGATGGGGAGGAGGACAAAGGAGATAGCAGTCTTCTGATGGTTAAGGGGTCACCATGTGGAAGAGGGGGTTTAGCTAGTGAGGTAATATAATTTGTATCTCTGCTCTGAGACTGTTTAGCTTTGTGATCTTGCACAAGTCACTGAAAATAGTTGAACTTAAATAGCCTTGTCTGCAAAATGAGGCTAATGAGTACTCACCCTACTTTCCTTGCAGAGTTGCTGTGGGGAAAGTGATTTAAAAATCATAAATGCCTCAGTAGATCTGTGATCTCATTCACTCGGGTACTCCCTCCAATGGTGCAGCCCACAGCCCATCCATCATCCATGCCAGCCTCTTCTGTGTAACTCTTCCTTGTCATTCCATAAATCCCTCCGCATGAGAACCACCCAATGATCTGGAAACCTTTCCCTAGGTTTCTTAATATTTCATGGGTACCAGGGCAATGCATGGGCTGTCCCCAATTCGCTTCCCTATTGTTCCAAGACAGTACACATCATGAAATGTTAAATAATGGTGAGCTATGCTCCCTATCACTCTCATGACACCCCACTCTGCTTTACACACCCTACATTCCAGCCAAATTGGTCTATTGCTGTTCTCTGAACTCAGCATTCCCCATTTGCACCAGCATAGCCTGTGCTCCCCACCTCACCCCACTCCTCTCCCAATCTCAAAAACATTATCCTTCCACCTCTGCCTCTAAGAATCCTTAGGCACACTTCCTCTGGGAAGACTCTCCTCATATCCCTCCAATTGTATTCTCTCCTGACTCAAATGATGCATTCTCTCCGGGCTCAGGAGAAAGTAAGCTCCTGGAGGGACACATTTGCTTTTTATTTTGAATTCCTGAATGCTCATTAGATTAGGTTAATGCCAGGTCTGGGGCTAGAGAGATCTGAGTTCAAAAATCCTGTCTCAGACATACACAGGTTATGTGACTTTGTAGTTGTTCACTCATTTCAGTCATGTCTGACTCTTTGTGACTCTTTTTTGGGGATTTTGTTGGCAACAATCCTGGAGTGTTTTGTTATTTCCTTCTCCAACTCATTTTTACAGATGAGGAACAGAGGTTAACAGGCTTAGGTGACTTACCCAGGGTCACACAGCTAGTAAGTGTCCAAGACTGGGTTTGAACTCGTGAAAAGGAATGTTCCTGATTCCAAGCCCAGTGCTCTATCCATTGTACTGACTAGCTGCCTCCTATGACCTTTGGCAAGTAATTTAACCACTGTCTACCTCAATTTCCTCATCTTTAAAATGGGGATAATAATAGCACCTGCCTCCTAGAGTTGTTTTGAGAATTAAATAAAATAATAATTATAAAGCAATTAGCATTGTGTTTGGCAGATATTAAGCAGTATAGAAATATAAGCTACTATTTTTATAAACTAGGATTAATGGGTAAAATTTAGAGGGGTGCCGATTTCAGATATCCACAAATTCAAGATCAAGCAATGTTGTGAAGATAGGATTAATTCTCCCCTTGCCTATTTTTAGCTAATCAAAGCAAGAACTTAAAGTACTCCTACTTGACACTAAGTAAGAGAGTTCACAAGTCACTTGCTAGAGTAGGTGACAACTCTGGAGGCCACTTCCCCATCCCTGGGCAGTGCTAGGCAAGTTGAAAGACTGTGATTTGTTCCCATAAAGTGAGGAAGGGACAGGAAGTGATGTGGAAAAAGGACTATAAAAAGTCCTGAACTTCCTATCTAAGAGATTTATCCTTTGGACTTCTCCTTTCAACTTCTCTTTTGGAGTTTTGTCTTTGGACATTCTGCATTGATGAGCTGGACTGAAGGAGGAGACTCTTTCCCTGGATCTGCATTGGCTTGCTGAGTGAGTAGCTGACCTACCTTTCCTGGTTTCTGGAGAGATTGGTTCTGGAGAGGCCTTCCTTTCCTGGAGGAGGCTGCATTGGTGGAACCCTTGCTGAAGACACTGAGACTTCTGGCTGAGGATTACCAGGAAATCCATGTGGGGACAAGGGACATGGGGAAGCCCTTGCAGGGCTGAACCTCAATTCAAGCTGGTAGGCTTGTTAAAATCTGTCTCCTTAGCTATATTTTTCCACTTTCACTCTTTCCACCTCTTTGTAAATAAAGCTGCTAAAAGTCATTTTGACTTAAGCTATAATATTTTTAAATTGGAGACCACAGTATTATTTTAGAACTTTCATATTAGCACAAAAACTTGATTTTAAATTCTTAAAATGTTTATTGAACTGAATTAGACCAATATATAGAAGGGCAGCTAGGTGGTACAGTGGATAGAGTGTTGGGCCTGGAGTCAGAAAGATTCACTGTCCTAAATTCAAATCTGGCCTTAGACTCTTATTAGCTGGGTTTCCCTGGACAAGGCACTTGACCCTGCTTGCCTCAGTTTCCTCATCTATAATATGAGCTAGAGAAGAAAATGATAAAACACACCAGTATTCTTCCCCCCCCCCAAAAAAAAAACCCAAATGGGATTGTGAAGAGTCAGAAGCAACTGAAAAACAACCAACCAATGCAAAACATATGGGGGGAAATCACTTTCTTACACTTAGTTCAGATGTAGAGTGTGTTGTATCAGGAGGAAGCTAGTTCCTCATCATGTGGGGAATGATCACTTGTCAGGGAGATTGTGCAGAAGATTTCTGCTCAAGTATGGATTAAAATAGATGAATATTGGGAGCAGCTGGGTAGCTCAGTGGATAGAGAGCCAGACCTCAAGACAGGAGACCCTGGGTTCAAATCTGGCCTCAGACACTTCCTGTCTGTGTGACCCTGGGCAAGTCCCTTAACCCCCATTGCCTAGTCCTTACTGCTCTTCTACTTTGGAAGCAATACCAAGTATTGGTTCTAAGATGGAAGGTAAGGGCTTAAAAAAAAATAAAATAGATGAATATTGAGATTCTCTCTTTCTGATTAAAAGAGTTGACATTAACTTAGCCTGCCTTTACTGTGCATTTGACTTCTCCTGTTGGTAAGGTTTTGATTTCTCCATGTGGTTGGTTTTCACGAGGTTTGGCCACCCTTCCCTACCCTACATCTTCATTTCCAACCTCCTCTGTATTACCATCCAAAGTTCTTGACCACTTCCATTGTCTTTTCTACCTTATTTCCCACTTGGTTTCGTTCTAGTGTATCCCACAGTCACACTGCATTCTACTATTGTCTCCTCCATTAGCCTGGGCTCTACATTCTAGTCCACCTTGAGAGCTATTGTGTCTGTCAGGCCAGTGGTTAACCCACCACCTCCCTTGAACCATAATAACTTATCACCTTTTACAGGAATGGGGATGGAATCTTAACTTGAATTCCTGAATCTCTCTGCCTTATTCTGGGTATTGGGTAGTTTCCTGATATAAATTTGTATCAATGCCTGCTGGCATCTAAGGGAAAGCCACTGAATCACAGAAGTCAGAGACTGAAAAGTTCTTTAGAGACCACTTTGTGTAGCCTGTTCTTTAAGTAGTTTATATAGGAATTGTGACAGATTAGCACAGCTGCATCCACACTCCTTCACCTCATCTCATCTCCTGTTAAAGGCTGCATACTTGTAAGACCACTGGTCTAGGATTAAAAGTCAAGCACTCTCTTTTTGTGGTGGCAAAAAACTGGAAAATGAGGGGATGCCCTTCAATTGGGGAATGTCTGAACAAATTGTGGTATATGCTGGTGATGGAATACTATTGCGCTCAAAGGAATAATAAACTAGGAGAATTCCAGGTGAACTGGAAAGACCTCCAGGAACTGATGCAGAGCAAAAGGAGCAGAGCCAGAAGAACACTGTACACAGAGACTGATATACTATGGTAAAATCGAATGTAATGGACTTCTGTACCAGCAGCAATGCAATGACACAAGATAGTTCTGAGAGATTTATGGAAAAGAACACTATCCACATTCAGAGGAAGGACTGCAGGAGAGGAAACATAGAAGAAAAACAACTGCTTGAATGCATGGGTTGAGGTGGACATGATTGGGGAATGTAGACTTGAAACTACCACACCAATGCAACTATCAACAATTTGGAAATAGGTCTTGATCAATGACACATGTTAAAACCAGTGGAAATGTGCATCGCCATGGGTGGGGGGAATGCGGGGGGTGAAGGGGAAAGTAGGAGCATGAATCATGTAACCATGTTAAAAACGAATATTAATAAATGTTAAAAAAAAAAAAAAAGTCAAGCGCTCTTGAAATCCTAGAACCAGAAGGGACCCAGGAGTATATTCTAGTCCAATCTTGTGCTTGAAACATGAATTCTTTCTATGGTATGCCTTACAGGTAGACATTCTCTTCCTGCTTAAACTTCTACAGTGATAGGAAACTCATTCCATTTTGAAGCAGTCCATTCTGTTGTGGGAGAATTTTGATTTTTAGAAAGTTCTGCCTAATGTTTCAACTAAAATGTATTTCCCCCCATAGTTCTGCTCTTTGAAGTCTACTCTCATTCCAGATGTTCCATAGGTAGCCATTGAACAAACAAACTCATGGATTCACACTGAGATTATCCTGCAACTTCTTTCTTCTTGGTGTTCACTCAAAGTTTAACCTTGATAAGAATGGTCCATGTTGATTTTCCAGGCCATTTTTTCCCGCCTATGTAGCAAGAAGCATTGCTCCCTGAATCCCATTGAATTCTTTTCTCAGGAAAGCTGGCCACCCCCTCTAGAACATCAGAAGAGAAGTTAGAAATTAACACACTTCAAGATCATAAAATTTAGTGACCACTTAGAGATCATCTAAGCCAACCCTTTCTTTTTTTAATTGAAAAATTTTAGCTAATTAATTAAGAATATTTTCCCATAGTTACATGTTTCGTGTTCTTTCCCTCTCCCCCAAACCCCCATAACCCACTTTACCTGATGCACAATTCCACTGGGTTTTACATGTATCATTGATCAAGACCTATTTCCATATTATTGATATTTGCACTACAGTGATTGCTTAGAGTCTACCTCCCCAATCATATCCCCAGATTAATCCATATATTCAAGCAGTTGTTTTTCTTCTGTGTTTCTACTCCCACAGTTCTTCCTCTGGCTGTAGATAGTGATCTTTCTCATAAGTCCTTCAGAATCGTCCTGGATCATTGCATTGCTGCTAGTAGAGAAGTCCATTACATATGATTGTGCCATAACCTATCCATCTCTGTGTAATATGTTCTCCTGGTTCTGCTCCTTTCACTCTGCATCAATTCCTGGAGGTCTTTCCAGTTCACATGGAATTCCTCCAGTTCGTTATTCCTTTCAGCACAATAGTATTCCATCACCAACAGATACCACAATTTGTTTAGCCATTCCCCAATCGAAGGGCATCTCCTCATTTTTCAATTTTTTGCCACCACAAAGAGCACAGCTATAAATATTTTTGTACAAGTCTTTTCCCTTATGATCACTTTGGGGTATAAACCCGGCATATGACTGGGTCAAAGGTAAGCCAACCCTTTCCTGAGAGATAAGAAACTTAAGTCCCAAAGAGGAAAAGTGCCTTTTTAAGCAAAGAGTGGCTTGGTGGTAGAGAGAGAAAGAGTGTGATCGCCTTGGATCTGAGTTCAAATCCTGCCTCTCATATGTATTAGCTGTGTGACTCTAAGCAAGTCATTTAACCAACTTTGCCAAATCTTCTTTTAATCCATAGAGTTTTTATGTAGATATGCTAGGTCTTATCCCTATCTCTATTTTCCACCATTTCTGCTGTTTGGGGGCTTCTTTGTACTTATCCACCTTGCTTTCCTTCCCCAGGAAACTTATCTTTGGGAAATCTCATTATCCTGCAAGATTGAATCTATCTCCATACTCATGTAAAAAATAAAATGAATGTAGAAGGATTTTAAAATATTATGGTTTTAAAAGATTTATTGGCAGCCATTTAAAAAATGAAGCCATGTGCCATGCTAGCTTAGGCTTTTTGAAAGACCTACTATTACCTGCCGCCACCATGCTGCTTCAGGAGGAAAAAGAGGAAGTGCCAGTCCTGGCACTTGATTTTATCTTGTATACATCTTTATGTAACTGTCTATGTCATTATGCAAGACAGGAAGCTAGTGAGCTCATGGGAAATGTAGTTCAAAGACCCCAAAATGTCCATGGGAAGCCAGTGGGCTCACAGGAAATTTAGTTCAGAGACCTCAAAATGTCAATAACACACTCACATCTCATCAGAGGCCTCTTGTTCCTTTGATTGGATGCTCTGCCTGGAGGGTAGGGCCAGGGGCTCCAAGGTCTTTATTTATTTCCACCAGCTGCAATGTTGGATTATTTTGGATATCTTTATCACACCCCGCCACTGGGTACTTTCTCCCTTCTTTCTTTCCCTCTCCTTTACCTTTTTAAATTGACTACCTGATAATCCCTGCTTATTAATATGGATATTTATTAAAAAACCCTAATGGTCCTTTTAGGCACAGATCAAATGCCACCTAGCCAAAAGTGATTGCTCAGTCCTATGCAGAGAGTAAATTCATGCTCTTGATGTTAATCAACCAACAAGTCCCAAATAAGGACCAGCTACCAAGAAAAGAAGATCCGGCTACTGACAGCATCAACTCTAAAGTTGTACTTATTGAGTTGTACTTATAAGGTTGGTATTTAAGTGCCAAAGTCCCCAAGACTCTTCAAAGTGGCCAGAATCACCTTAAAATTTAATTGAGAAATGTTGAATAAAATAAAAAATACATTGTAAAATAGATAATGTTAATTTGTGATTTTCCAAATCAATATCCAACAGGGATTCCAATTTCTCTTTCTTTTTTCTTTTTAAGCCCTTATCTTCCATCTTAGACTCAATATAGTATATTGGGTCCAAGGCAGAAGAATGGTAAGAGCTAAGCCAGGGGTCAGCAACCTTTTTGGCCATGAGAGCCATAAACGCCACATTTTTAAAAATTTAATTTCGTGAGAGCCGTAGAGTGCTCACAGTGCGTGCTCCTGTAACAGTGCCTGAAAAAAAATTGACTTTATGGCTCCTCCAGAAAGAGCCATATCTGGCCCTTAAAAGAGCCAGATATGGCTTGAGAGCCATACGTTGCCGACCCCTGAGCTAAGCAGTGGGGGCTAAGTGACTTAACCAGGTCAAACAGCTAGGAAATGACTTGGTCCAGATTTGAACCCAGGACCTTCCAGCTCTAGGCCTGGCTCTAAATCCACTGAGCTACCCAGCTGCCCCCAGAATTTCAATTTCTGAGTTTGACACCCCACCAGACAATCTGCTCCCAACATTACCTTTCCAACTTTCTTTTACTGTTATTTCCTATAATTACTTTATGTCCCAACCAAACTTGGACTTTCATTTTCCCCTGCTTTTCTCCTGTACTCTCTCCTCCCTCAACTGGAGTCAGAAAGATTCAGGTTCAAATTTGACCTCAGACACTAGCTGGACAAGTTTACTTAACTCTATTTGCCTCAGTTTCCTCACCTATAAAAATGAGTTTGAGAAGGAAATGGCAAACCACTTCAGTATCTCTGCAAAGAAAACCCAGATGGGATCACAAAGAGTCAGACATGACTTAAAAATTACTGATCAACAAAACTCTACTCTCTGTGCCTTTAACCCCCCATGCCTGGAGAATGTAAAACTGTCAGGGACTTCAGAGATCATTTGATCCAATCTTCTCATTTTATAGATGAAGATACTGAGTCAGATGTGAAATGTCTTGCCCAAGGTCATATTTATAGGAAATATAGAGACAGGAAGACTCAGTCAGGTCCTCTGACCCCCAAATTCATTGCTCTTACATCATGATTTTTCATATATCATATATAAAGGTGAATTTAATAATTCATAGTTATGTGTGAGCTTGGTCATATGACTGTCATATGTGAAATTTTCATATAGGAAATTATAATATATTCATATAACTTTTAATTTATAAATATATATTATTTATATATTTATATGCCTTTTTCATATATTACACTTTCATAATAATTCAGTCATAAATTATCTCATAGTCATATGACTCACATGAAAATTTTCACACATGAAATTATAATGTATTTATATAACTAATTATAAATATATTATTTATATATTACATACCTTTTTCATATATGACATTTTCCATAATAATTCATAGTCATATATGATCTCATTTGAGATGCCTTGGTTTTAAATAACACTTCAGTGTTTCATCAAACAACCCTATAAGTCAGGTACTTTAAGTAGTCTCCCCATTTTATAGATGAGCAAACTGAGGTTCAGAAAGAATGATTTTTCTGGAGTCATATAATTAGTCAGTATCATAGTCATGACTCAAATTCAGGTCTTCTCAACACAAATCTAGTACTCTGTCCAATACATACTGATTCCTAAACTCATCTGCTCAATCCACTTGTTGAAGTTAGTCTTTTCTTCCTTCCTGACCCTACGTCTTCCCCAATGTCTTTTCTGTTTCCCCCAGCTTTATAAGTGATTTTCCCCTCTTTTAATTTTCTTAGAATCCTGTTTAGATCTCACTTTCTCATAGTCTACAATCCAGCCATACTGGCTGCTTATTCCCCCTCCATACCTTTTCCCTTGGGTTGTCTGTTCCCCATGCTTGGAGTGCCGTCTCTTCTCATATCACTGACTTCCTTCTAGACACAGGTTCGATCCCACCTACTCCTGCGGGCCTTTCCCAAATTGTCCCACCCTTCTTACCTCCCCCAGGCCCCACATCCCTTGTCTTCTCTTTGAGATCATCTTCTGTTTTTAATTCAAGGTCCTCTACCATCGATGCCCCAGCTGAATTGGGCTCTTCATTTTCTGCTGCTTTTGCTTGCCCTCTCTGTCTCCAAAATTTATTCCCATGCACTGAATACTTCTCCAGTTACATACACACATGTGTATGTCTTTACACATATATACACATATATATGTACAAATGCACCTTGTGTAAAGGGAATATCTTTAGAGGTATAAGATAGTTGTTTAAATGATCCATTGGGGAGACTAGTCTCCCAAAGGATCATAGGGGGGATTGTGTAGAGGGGAATTTCATCCCCTCCCCCTTCTACATTGCCAACCCAGTTCATCCCATTTTTTACATGCCAGTGCTGCATCCATGAACATAGATAAAAGGGGTGTGGGTGGAGTCTACCTGGTCTTTTTGCTTGTGCAACTTCCCAGAGCAGGGAAGGAATAGATGGAGGATCCTGCAGGATGAGTTACACATGGTCAGACTTAGAGTAAGAAAGAGACTTTAAATCTATGCTCATCTATCTTTTCTATTTCAAGTGATTATTAATAAACTTTATAGAAAATAAGAACTTAGAGGTATTAATTTTAATCTAACAACATGTATATTCATGTGCATATACACACACACACACACACACACACACACACACACATATATATATATATATATATATATATATATATACATACACACACCTATTTACATGTTATCTCTCTCCTCTATTAGATTGTGAGCTCTTTGAGGATAGGGGACTGTGGTTTGTTCTTTTGTAGCTCCACTCCCTACCCCACCCCCAGCACTTAGCACAGTGCTTGGCAAATAGTAAATATTTAATAAATGTTTATTATCTTGACTGGACCTCTCAGAACCTATGTTCCAAAATCTTTAAAGTAGAGGTAATATTTGTACCCAACAACTTCACAGGTTCCTTATTAGAAAAACATTTCTCTAAACCTTAAGGCTCCATGGAAATGGAAGCTATTTTAATCGTCAACATCATTATTGTCTAATTGGTATTCGAATGACTTGTGTTTTCCCTGGTGGACTGGGCAATCTTTGAAGGCAAAGGCCATGTTTCATTTCATCTTTTTTTTCCCCAGTACCAGCCCTGCCTGACATAGCCTAGATGCTACAGAAAGGCTTGGGGAATTGAGTTCAGTGGAATGATATGAAGACAGACAAAAAATTCAAATAATTTCAATTTGAATAAATTATCTACACTCTGATAATAAGAAAAATAGCTTCTCTTACTCTAATAAGATATGCAACTTTCTGAGACAGCAATTCATAAAGGTGGTACAGTGGGTAGAGAACTGACCTAGCCAGTTAGGAAGATGTGATGACAAATCTAGCCTCAGAAACTTATAGCTGTGCCAACCTGGTCAGAGCACTTAACCTCTGTTCGCCTCTATTTCTTCAACTGTAAAATGGGAATGGCTTCCTCATAGGATCATTGTGAGGATTAGATGAGATAATGACTGTAAAGTGCTTAACACAGAGTGGCATATAGTAAGCACTCTATAAATGTTAGTTATTAAGGTCACACAATTAGGGAAGAAATAAAGTCTAGTGGAAAATATTCTGGGCTTGGATTCAAAAGACCTGAGTTTAAGTTCTATCTCTGACATTTCCTAGTCTCAGGCAGATCATTTTCTACCTTTCTGAGCCTCAGTTTTCCTCATCTGTAAAGTGAAGGGACTGGACAAGAAGAATCTCAGTCCCAAACTGATCTCTGACCCCAGACTGAGCTCCAGGTAAGCTTCTTCATTTGATCGTGAACTCTTTAAGGGTAGGGACTGTTTTTTGTCTCTTTTTCTATCTCTAGTACTTATCACAGTGCCTGGCACACAGTAGACACTTAAGTGTTTATTGCTAGGTTGGTCGATTGATTCCAAGGCTGCTACTCTTTAGAACCCCAGTCCTATCTACAGAATGGTCATTAGGAGAGGATGCACGGGAAATTGTGGATCAATCAATGCAATCCATGGTGTTGCTAGGGTCAAAGCTTAGAGCCATATTGGGATATCCTATTACAGAGGGGTTAAGCTTCCTGGGTTTTTTCTCCTTGGTCTTCTCAGTCTCCCTACTTCAGGGCTCCAGCTTGAGTTTTTCCATCCTCAACACTAGGTCATTATCTTGGTCTCTTACTTCCTCCCTGGAGGCAAGATGGTCTTGGCTATATGTGTTTCAGGGTGCTGGTATCTCCACTCCTTCAAAGAGAGAAAGTGGATTAAACAGAGGAAAAGGCTGTCATCTGGGTGATTATTGTAAGTGGTGCCAAGGCTCTTGTAGTCTTTTAGGGAAACCCTAGGGAGGGCTGAGCCCCAGAAAGCAGGCAGCAACTACAGACTGAATCCCTTGCTAATTTCTTCACTGTCTCCAGTATCTCAAGGGGCCAGATGAGAGCTGATAGCAATGAAGACAGAGACTTCAGAGGATCCAAGGTCTAAAGAGATCAAAGAAAGAAAGAGGGGAAAGCCCATAAACATACAAAAAACTTAGAATGCCTCTTTTCATAGAAATCCAAATTTGGAAACTAATCTCAGATTGTCCTCCTATTGGGAGACAAATTGTGTATAGTGGAATATTATTGTGTATTAAGAAATGACGAAATGAACAGTTTCAAAGAGAACTGGGAAAATGAAGTACCTGAGGCTCAGAAAAAGGAAGGGACTTGCCCAGCCACAGAGAAAGTCAGTGGCAGATCCAGGAGACCAGAAACCTCAAAACCTCAATTTCCAGTTTGTTGTTCTTGCCACGGCACCACATTGGCATAACCCATTGATTGGAAGAGAAGGTTCCTTCTAGGGAAAAAGGCAGAGAAACTAGGGCATGATTAGAATGATTAACAGAAATCTGGTATCCAGAGCAAGTGAGTTGAGGTGAGGACCAGTAGTTAGGGTAGATTATATAGAAGGGGGTTTTAGTTAGAGAGATTAGGGTTTTAAGGAGTTTGAAAGATGGAGGACTAGGGAAAAAGGAGTCCCTAACTCTAAAATCTAGACACTCCACCCAACTCCTATGGAACCTTCTTCAAGATCTTCAAGCTCCTTAAAACCCTACTCTCTCTAACTAAATCCCCCTTCTATATAATCTACCCTAACTACTGGTCCTCAAATTAAATTGAAGAAACAGTATAAGTTCATCAGAATAGACAGTTGAAATCTAAATGATCTCAGTCTCTTCAGAGGCCAAGATGGCTGCAGGTCTCTTTTCCAAAGATAGAGTTTATCAGGGGTCTGGCTCTCACTCACAGTCAGGAAACCTCTCAGGAATCAGGAGCTCACAAGATATCTGGGAGATGGAAACTGGAGACAGGGATGGAACAGATCTCAGGAATCTTCTCAATAGTTGGACTACAAGAACCTCCAGGTATCAGGAAAGATAAGTCACCTCCTTCAGGCATAGACAAAATGCCAACAGAAAATGAAGTCTCCGCTCTCCTGGATGAACAGGAACAACGGACCCTCAACAGTCTTTGGTCCCTTCCCCAGATTCTGGAATTTGCTCTTTCGGTTATGTGCATGTGACCTGACCCTCCTTTGCAAACCCATGTCTTTTGCTATGTTTTCAAATTTGCAAAGTCCTGGTTTCTTATTCTCCCTTATAACCTTAAAGAGCTATATAAATACTAGCTATTGTTAACGTTGTGGTGATTGTTGTTGTTGCTGCTATTATATAATCTAACACTTAAGATGTGAGAGAACTGGGAACACCAAGCTACATCTGACTCCAAGGCCAGTTCTCTTGCCATGACATCATGATGCTTCCTTAAGTCTGGACTATTCTGATGATCTGGAACCTGTCTTATTCTTTATAGTCAAAACAATTCAATTTGTACCGCCTCTTTCCCAGAGTTCTTAGGAAACAGTGTAGTAATGGTGCAGTGGGAAGAACCCAGGATTTATAGTTAAAAGTTCTGGGGCTGGAATTCAGTTCCACCATTTAGCATCAGTGTAGCCTTCAGCAAAATGATTTTTCTATCTATGCCTTATTTTTCATGTTTTAAAAGAAGAGAATAATGATTACGGTGAAAAACTAGAGCTGTTTTACAAAGGACCAAGCTACAAAATGAAGTAGCAGATAGTTCACAGAATATTTTCTCCACAACAATTCAGTGGGGTGAGTCATTAGCTCCATTTTAGGTATGAAGAAACAGAGGTACAAAGATGTGATATGACTCTTGTTTTCCTTCTCAGAAAGGAATTACCCTACAGAAGTAGTGAGCTTCCCATCACTGAAGATGTTCAAGTAGAGGCTAGCTGGCCACATGTCATAGGAATGCTGTAAATGTGCTTTGAGCTTTAGATAGATATCAAGCTAGATAATCCCTGAAGTCTTCCAGGTATACATTCTATGAGGTTGATAACATAAGGCCAGATCAATGGAAGACCTTGAATGTTTGATCCAGAAGCTATTATCATAGCACTCCAAACATCAGTTGCACCCTCAGTTCCTAACAAGGAATCATGCCCAGTCTCTGGACATTTCTCATAGCTGGGAATATATGATTTCATGAGGCAATCCATTCCTTTGAGGCTACCGGTTTTCCTAATAACCCAAAATAATTCATCTTCATTTGTTTTAATGTTGCTCTCTGGAGCAACACAAGCAATCAATCAACAAACGTATTAAGTATTAAGAACTTCCTATGTTTCAGGTACCGTGCTAGGACTGGGGATATAGATACAAAGCAAAAACAACCCCTGCCCTCAAGGAGCATACATTCTAATGAGAGAGACAATAGGGAATACAAGGTAAGTACAGAGTGGATACAAAATAGCTAGATGTGATGGTACTAGTAGATAGATGGTGCTAGGAGTGGGGTAGGGGGTGTCAAGGAGGGAAATGGGAAACAGGAAAGTTATTTGAGCTAAGTATTAAAGAAAGACAAGGCTTCTAAGAATTCATGACTAGGAGGAAGAGCATTTCAGGAATGGAGAACAGTTAGTGCAAAGATACAGAGAAATGGACGTGCCCTATGTGAGAGAAAAGAGAAACTCTAGTATAGAGTCTTAAAGGACATTCAAATTAGTGGGCATGATATGGGTGAACATCCAGCAAAAGAAACTGAAAAGGAAAAAATCAGAGGGGTAGGAGAACAGAGAGAGAAATCACAACAACCTAGAGAGGAGAGAGAATCCAGAAGTTAGTCAACAGTGCCAAATGCTATAGAGAGGTCAAGAGGGATGAGGATGGACAAGATAATCTCTTAATTTAGCAATTAGGAGATCACTGGATAATTCTGGAAAGAGTAATTTCAGTTGAATGATAAGGCAGGAAGCCAGATTGCAAAGGATTAAATGGGAGTGAGGAAAGAAGTGGAAATATGAAGTGAAGACAACTTTTCCAAGGAGATTAACTTCAAAGGGGAGGAGAAATATAGAACAATAGCTGATGGGTATGGTAGGATCTAGAAAGGTTTTTTTTTTATGTTTTTTTAAAGGTTAGAGGAAACATGGGACATATTTGTGAGCAGCAGGGGAGGAGTCAGAAGGAAAGACTGAATATTAGAGAGAGAGTAAGGATGATGATGGGGACAATCAACTGGAGAAGATTGGAGGGAATAGGGTCAAGTGTTCATGTAGAGAAGTTGGCACTGGCAAGCAAAAAGGTTCATCATCAGAGCTTGGAGAGGAAGAGGAAGTAGGAAATGTCAGGGGGCTGAGAGATGAGGAGGAGGAGGAGGAGGAAAGAAGATATTCCTTTTGTGAATGGCCTCAATTATTTTTTGGTAAAATATGAGTCATGGTCCTCAGCAAAGAGAGGCTATGTGCTCCATTTTTCAAATACTTGAATAGAGATATCAGGTCTCCTAAATCCTCTCTTCTACAGGTCAAACATTTTCATTTCTTTCAACCTATATTCCTATGGCTTGGTTCCCGTTACTCAGTATCTAGGTGGCCCTCCTTTGGACTTCCCCAAGGTCGCTAATGTCTCCCAGAATATAATGACTAATTAAGGATACAAATAGTATCCAAAATTATACAAATAGCTAGCATTTGTATACTTTAATGTTCATAAAATACTATACAAACATTATCCCATTTTATTTTCACCATAATTTCTACTATTTATGTAGTAACAGGTGCTTTATATTTCATATAAGTGCTTTATATCTCATTTGATCCCCACAACCTTGAGAGGTAAAAATGGTTATTATCCTTATTTTATAAATAGGGACACTGAGGCAAACAGAAATTAAATGACTTGCCTAAGGGCATACAGCTAGGATATATCTAAGACCCAATTTGAACTCAGGCCTCCCTGTCTACAGTCCCAACACTGGGTCCACTGTTCCACCTAGCTGTCAATGTCAGCTAGTATGGATTTTGGTTGGATGGGCAGCAAAGTTCTTCACAACTTGACTCCAACTTACCTATTCAACCTTATTTCCCCTTCACATGCTCTCTGATCCAGCCATCCTGGCCTTCTTATTTCTCATGCATGATATTCCTTATTCCATCTCCATGCCCCATAGAATCCTGGTTCAAGAGTCAGCTCAAGTACCACCTTCTTCATGATACTTAAGTCACCTTCCTAGATAATACTGCCTCCCTCCTCAAAAAAAAAATCTTGCATCTACTTTGTATCTATCTACATTTGTTTGTAGTATGTGTCTCCCAATAGTATGTAAACTCCTTGAGCCTAAAGAGTTTGCCTCTTTCTTTCTTCTTTCTTTCCTTCTTTCTTCCTTTCTTTCTTTTTTCCTTCCTTTCTTTCTTTTTCTCTCTCTCTCTTCCTTCCTTCCTTCCTTCCTCCCTCCCTTCCTCCCTCCCTCTCTCTCTCTTTTTTCTTTCTTTCTTTCTTTCTTTCTTTCTTTCTTTCTTTCTTTCTTTCTTTCTTTCTTTCTTTCTTTCTTTCTTTCTTTCTTTCTTTCTAGCATCTAGTACAAGATCTAACGCACAGTTGAATGCTGATTGATTACTTGATAAAAAGAGAATAGGAGAGGTACAGAAGTATCTTGTGCAACATGGGAGAGACATGATGGCTTCCCCTCTTGGTTCTAAAAAAAAAATCTCTCCTCACTTGCTTAAAGTGCTATACCAAGAAGCATGCACTCCCAATTGCTACAGTGGGTTTCTTTTAGCACCCACCTGAGTATGGACAGCTATGTTCTCTCTCCTAAGGTATGGAGAAACTGAGTATTTAATTAGAAGCTGATACTAGTTCTCTCTCAGGAATCATGGTGAAGTAGGTAGGGGAGACAGTCATTTGGTAATGGATCTGATTCAGTTCCCTGTTATTACCTGGCTATTGTGTTTTATTAAAGGACTTTTGATTCCTGTGTTACCTGGCTTAGTATGGTATTGAGAGAAATTAGTGGGGGCATAAGGCAAAAAATGATTTGTGGAAAACATCACAAGTTTTAATCCAGTCTGAATGAACTCGAGGTTTAGGGTTCTAGGCCACAGATAACATTAAAAAAGTTATACAGAAATTGAAGCTAGCACTAAAATTTAGGGACTGATTGACAACAGGGACATGTGGGGTCAAAGCTGAGCTTGTTGATTCTAACTCTGACCTGGTTGAGTCTCAATCTTTCTCTGTTCCCTTTGTGGGAGTCTGTATTGCACCAGCCCCCTTAGGCCAAAGGGTGGGTCATCCCCACTTATCATCACCTGTGTTAATCTCCCATTCCAGAAGCACCCGCCTGGCCAAGCATCCAACCTCTCCCTGTTGGCAAGCTGGCTGACTGGCTGGGTTGGGTGGTATGACTTGAGCTCACCTGACCCCTTCTTCAGGTCATACAAAGTCTGAGGCACCCCAGAAAAGAGGTATGTAGGGTCCTGAGGTCAGCACTTGGAATATATATGCATGAAATAAGATATAGTCCCTGCCCTCTGAGAGTTGTAAATCTAGAAGGGGGTACAAGTATTATCCATATTCAAAAAACTACAAAGCACAATTTTACAAAGGCATAAATAAGGGGCAAAACAAAATGTTAGGTGAGGCTTAAGGAAATTGGGAGAGGATCATTATTGATGAAAGTGATCAGGTAGATCTTCCTGGAGAGACATTTGAGTTTGGAGATGAACTCAAGAGTCACAACTAGTAAATGTCCAAAGTGAGATTTGAGCGCAGGTCCTTTTGACCCCCAAGTTCGGGGCCCTATCCACCACATAATAATAATCAATACAAGTTCCCTCCCCTTGATTTCATGAGAAAATGCTTCAGGTATTTTATTGCCCCCACAGGGCCTAAAGAGTCCCCAAAAGACAACTGAGTTGGGGAAGAGAACCACAGTGTCTATTGAGTCACTACTTGGTGGGACTTGGTGACTTGTTCGGGGGTCACAGTGCCAAGTAGCTTAGAGGAGAGGAGATATAGGCAGTAACATCAATTTGACCTATCCTGATACTGGCTATGGAAATATGCTTTGAACATGTAAGGGGAACACTTGCTCCTGATCACTGACAATGTTTCCATGATGCTATTGCAGATCTCTGAACAGGAATATGATGTTTTAGTTTTTATTTTATTTTTATCATGCAAAACACACTTTTATATTGGTCATTATTGTGAGAGCACGTTCATACAAAACCAAAACAGCAAAATAAACCCATAAATACACTGATGTGAAAGATAATATGCTTTGATCTGCATCCATCCAACTCCAATAGTTCTTTCTCTGGAGGTGTATAGCATTCCCTGTCAGAAATCTTTCAGAATTATCCTGGATCATTGTATTGCTGGGTGTAGCCAAGTTTTTTTTCACTGTCGATCTTGGTACACTATTGCTGTTGCTGGGTACAATGTTTCCCTGGTTCTACTTATTTCACTTTGTATCAGTTAATGTCAATCTTTCCAGCTTTTTCTGAAATCATCCTGCTTATCATTTCTTATAGCACAGTAGTATTCCATCACCATCATATACCATAATTTGTTCAGCTATTCTCCAACTGATGGACATCTCCTCAATTTCCAATTCTTTGCCACTACCAAAAGAGCTGTTATATTTTTGTACAAGTAGGTCCTTTCCCCTTTTTTATAATCTCTGGGATCCAGATCCAGTATTATAGTATTATAGGATCAAAAGGTATGCAGTTTTTAAGTCCTTTGGGCATAGTCTAGCCCACATTTCTCCATCTTTTCTACAAGAATAATAGGTGCAATTCTGTCAAATGTTTGGCTAGTATGTGGGTGAACTATATAATCTTCCCTTGATCTATCAGTCCAGCAGCCCTGCCAAAAAAGAACATGAGGTTAGTTGGGCAGGCTTTTCTTGATGAAGTCATGCTGAGATCACTACTCCTTTTTTCTAGATGTTATGAACCTTTAATTCTATGTCCTAGATTTTTTTTTTTTTTTTTTTTGGCCAGGAATAGCAGTCAAACTCACTGGCCCAGAGTCTGCAGACCCTACTCTCCTTTTTTTTTTTTTTTTTTTTTTTTTTTTTTTTTTTTAAAGTCAGGGCAATGCTTGTCTTTCTCCAGCCCAGTGGTATATTTCCTCCTCTTTAGAAGAGTTGAAAGGCTTCTGACAATCACAGTTCTTACAGTAACATGATGCCAGCAATCACATCTGCCAGTTCTTTGAGGATCCTGGGATGTCATTCATCTGAACTTCATGCTTTATGACTTCATTGTACACAGGGGAGCTAGTGACTCTCTTACTATCTCCCTACAACTAACTCCCAATTGGCCATTTTTGTTCTGAGTCTTCCAGACCAAAGAATATTTTCCCTGATACAGAAAACAAAAGCAAAATGAGTTGAAAAGCTCTGCCTACTCTCCATCTTCCATTATTATAATCCCATTCACCAGTAGTCCTGCAGGGACTGTTTTTTGCCTCTTGTATCCCCAGAGTGTAGCACAATTCCTGGCATAGGTTGTTATCTATTTTTTTTTCATTCATTTCAGTTATGTCAGATTTCTTGACTCCATTTGGGGTTTTCCTGGCAAAGATATCGGAGTGGTTTGCCATTTCCTTCTCCGGCTCATTGTATAGATGAGGAAATAGGCAAACCGAGTTAGGTGACTTGCCTAGTGTCACACTGCTACTAAGTGTCTGAGGTCACATTTGAATTCAGGTCTTCCTGATTCCAGTACTGACACTCTATCTACTGTGCCACCTAGCTTCTCACATAATAGGAGCTTAATAAATGTTTATTGATTGGTTAAAATTTGTTAAATTTTAACCAAAAAAATTGGTTAGAAAAACCAACAAAGACCCTTTTGTTGTCAGCTTTTCTTACGAACTTCAGCACACTGTGAGCATTCACATCACTGCTACTATTTTTACAGGAAAATGCCATAGTTTTGTATTCATTCTGTTACCAGTTCTTGCTTCCATCTTTTGTACCTATCTTTTTAAAAACTTAGATGTGAGTCCATAGGTTTCTCTAGATAACTCCCTATTTTTCTCCTTATTAGATCTCACTTTGTGGTTTCAGAATGTCATTCTAGAGAGCTTCTAAGTCTTCCTAGATTAATTTACCTTGAAGAATTTTTAGACCAAAGGATCCTACCTATTCTTACTCTAAGTCATTTGAAATCTGATTTCCCAAAATCTAGAACTCATGTCAATTTATTCTTGCTTTTCCTTTCCTTTCTTCTCACAAATTCCAATATGAAAGGGTCCTTCCTACCCCATCCCCAAAGACTTACATTTCAACAACTTGTTCTTATCTTGCTCATGAGAATCAAATCTAGAATAAAAATTCCTCTCATTTGTTTCTTTGCGTTTGGAAGGTTGAAATGATCATTAAAGAAAATTGAGAAATTATCAAATGCTCTGATTTTGGTACACACACATTATATATATATATATATATATATATATGTATACATATATATATACACACACACACACATACACATATATATGATACAACATACCTTCTTGATATAAAATACTGCTTGTCTCCCCATCTTTCATCTCCTTTTACCTTTCTTGTTCATTTTGGGTAAGCTAACTGTATACTCTTCTAGAATCCTATTACAGTCATGGGTTCCATTCACCAGACTCAGTAATACCTTTTTAGGTCAAATTTGCCTTTCTGTGTTGCTATATTTACTTTACTTTGTTTCTTACCTATCCTTTGTATGTTTGATTATAGCTAACCAAGGCCACTGGTTTTTTTGCTCTTTTAGAGATGTTTATTTCCTGTAAATTCCTGAGCATCTTTGCTGCAATTATATTATTATTATTTTTTTTAAGGCAGCCCATTTCTATGAGTCTAACTTGATAGATATAGACAATACGCTTCCTTCTTCCTTTTGTTCAGATTTGCAAAACATCAATATATTTTTGTTAACCTTTCTTGGATACTCCATTTCTGGCTGCATTCCCATCAAAATTCCAAGATTTGAAGCTATCAAACAAAAGTCCAAAACCTATTTTTAGATTTATCTATAAACCAGTTGTTCAGTTCCTAAATCAGCCTTTCCTTGAAGTACTTATCTTTTACAGGAACTAGGTAACACAGTGGATAGAACCCTAAGTCTGAAGTCAGGAAATTGTTGTTCAGTCATTCAATTGTATCTGAATCTTTGTAACCTCATGGACCATAGCATTGCGGACCCTTCTATCTTCCACTATCTTTCAAAGTCTGTCCAAGTTTGTTGTTTCCATGACACTGTCTCTCTACTCCTCTGCCATTTCCTTCTCCTTTTTGCCTTCAATCTTTCCAATCCTTAGGGTCTTTTCCAATGAGCCCTATCTTCTCATTATTCTTGCTTCAGCTTCAATATTTGTTATTCTAGTGAATAGTCTGAATTAATTTCTTTAAAAAATTGACTGATTTGATCTTGTTTTCCAAGGGACTCTTAGAAGCCATCTCCAGTACCATAATTCGAAAGTGTCTATCCTGTGACCCTTGGCTTTCCTTATTGTCCAACTGTCACAGCAATACATTACTACTGGAAAAATCATAGCTTTGACTATACAGACATTTGTTGGTGAAGTAATATCTCTGCTTTTTAGTACACAGTCCAATTTTGCCATAGCTTTCCTTCCAAGGAGCAAGTCTCTGTTAATTTCATTCCTGCTGTTGCCATCTGATCTTTGAGCCCAAGAATATAAAATCTGATGCTGCTTCCATTTCTTCTCCCTCTTTTTGTCAGGAAGTGATGCGACCAATTGCCAAGATCTTTCTTTCTTTCTTCTTCTTTTTTTTTAATGTTAAGCTTCAAGCCATATTTTACAGTCTCTTCTTTCACTCTCACCAAGAGGCTTCTTAATTCTTCTTCTTGACTTCTTCAGAATCAGGAAGACCTGAGTTTAAATTTAGCCCCAGACACTTAGTTATTTGACCTTGGAAAAGTCACTTAATCTCTGTCTCAGTTTCCTCTACTATAGAATATGAAAAATTATAGCACTTACCTCTCAGGATTGTTTTAAATATCAAATTGCTAATATTTGTGAAGCAATCTGCAAACCTTAAATTACTTCATAAATACTAGCTCTAATTATTGTAAAGGTACAGAGTTAGGCTGTGTTGAGTGTGAGACACAAAGGAAAGGGAGTCCCTTTAGGGAAGGCAAAGCCAAAGTGTAGAGGGGGAAGAGTAAAGCCCAATGAGGATGAAAAGAGGTTGGGACCAAGAGTGTACAAACCTTTCAAAGCTAAACAGAGAAATTTATATTTGATCCTGGGGATAATGGGAGTTGCTAAAGTTTGTTGAGTAGGACAATTCAAATTCCCCCTGAGACACTAGCTATGTGACTCTGGACAAGTCACTTTCCTTATCTATAAAATGAGCTGGAGGAGGAAATGGCCAACCACTCCAGTATCTTTGCCAGGAAAACCCCAATGGGATCATGAAGAATTGGACATGAATGAAACTCAACAAACAACAAAAGGGAGTGACAAGGTTAGATCTAAGCCAAAATCCTCTCTTCTTTAGAAAGAAGCTCAAATCCATACAATATTTGCCACATAGTCACAGTTTAAGCACATATGGATGGTGTTTCCATTGTAGAGTATATCATTCAGAGTAGCTACTCAGGGTTTGATATTCGTGAAATGGGGTACTCAAAACCTGAGCTATGTTTATTGACTCACTGAGCATCTCTGAACATATTTGGAAGTCTCAGCCTACTAATAGCCTTTGGGTGTGTCAACCCACTTCAAAAACAAAGGGGCAGAGATAGAGGGCAAGGGTAGACTCAATCACTGTGGAAGTTGCTTGACTAAGTGCCCCTTGATATTATGACAAAATTACAGTATACTTTCTATTCTACATTATTAAAACCATTGGGCCTATAAGTTAAGCAAATGAATTCTTAGGTATCTTTGCTGAGAAGAGAAAAGACTAGGGATTCATGTGGCCATAAGCTAGATGGATTTTGAGTTATTTTTTCAAATTATTCCATATTCTTAAATAGGCTTTCTGAACTTACAACACTAGAAAGAGCCCGGGGAAATGTTGAGAAATTAGCTGCACATATCCTTTTTTTTTTAACCTTACCTTCCATTTTAGAAATGATACTAAGTATTGGTTCCAAGGCAGAAGAGCAGTAAGGGCTAGGCAATGGGGGTTAAGTGACTTGACCATCATCATACAGTCCACATAGTCTTTTGATTAGTGAATTGGTAACCCAAGGCTGAGACTTCCAAATATGTTCAGAGATGCTCAGTGAGTCAATAAACATAGCTCAGGTTTTGAGTACCCCATTTCACGAATATCAAACCCTGAGTAGCTACTCTGAATGATACACTCTACAATGGAAACACCATCCATATGTGCTTAAACTGTGACTATGTGGCAAATATTGTATGGATTTGAGCTTCTTTCTAAAGAAGAGAGGATTTTGGCTTAGATCTAACCTTGTCACTCCCTTTTGTTGTTTGTTGAGTTTCATTCATGTCCAATTCTTCATGATCCCATTGGGGTTTTCTTGGCAAAGATACTGGAGTGGTTGGCCATTTCCTCCTCCAGCTCATTTTATAGATAAGGAAAGTGACTTGTCCAGAGTCACATAGCTAGTGTCTCAGGGGGAATTTGAATTGTCCTACTCAACAAACTTTAGCAACTCCCATTATCCCCAGGATCAAATATAAATTTCTCTGTTTAGCTTTGAAAGGTTTGTACACTCTTGATACCCTACTAGACCTTATCCTTTTCAAAAACAAAAGAAACAGGGTCAATTCCTTCCACATAACCACTTCACTAGAAGGATTCAGTATCTGATCTCAAGGAATTTGCTTTCTTGGGATACATAAATTAAGTAAAGGCAAAGTACAGGAAAAATCATTTAAATTAATTTCAGAGAGATTGAGTACCCAGGCTTCAGCTAAGAGATGGGGGCAGATAGGTGGCTCAGTGGATTGAGAGCCAGGGCCAGAGACAGAAGGTCCTAGGTTCGGATCTGGCCTTAGACACTTCCTTTGTGACCCCGGGCAAGTCACTTAATCCCCATTGCCTCTCCCTTACTGCTCTTCTGCCTAAGACAGAAGGTAAGGGTTTATTTTTTTATTATTTTTATTTTTGAAACCCTTAACTTCTGTGTATTGGCTCCATAGGTGGAAGAGTGGTAAGGGTGGGTAATGGGAGTCAAGTGACTTGCCTAGGGTCACACAGCTGGGAAGTGTCTGAGGCCAGATTTGAACCTAGGACCCCTCCTGTCTCTAGGCCTGACTCTCAATCCACTGAGCTACCCAGCTGCTCCCAGAAGGTAACAGTTTAAAAAAAGAAAAAGAAAAAGAGAGATGGCGCCCAAGTTGTGTTTGGAAGGAAATGAAGGATTCCTAGATGTAAGGAAAAAAGTGAAGAAGGAAGAAACTCTAGACACCACATACTCTATTTCCTAACTCTGTATTTTCACTGGCTGTCCCCTAAGTCTGGAATTATCTTCCTCCCTGACTTGTCTCCTGGCTTCCTTCAAGTCTGAGCTTAAAAATCTCACCTTCTACTAGACATCTTTCTTGGTACTCCTTTATCTTAATCCAGTCCCTTTGTGATTACTTGCAATTTATCCTGAATATGCTTCATAAGTAGTTGTTTCTATGTTGTTTCCTTCTGTTAGATTGTGAGTTCCTGAAGGGCAGGGTCTAGCTTTTACCTTTCCTTGTGTCTCTAGGGTTTAGTACAATGCCTGGCACATAGTACCTGCTTAATAAATCTTTGCTGATGTGACTTTTACAAAGCATAGAAGCAATGTCCTGTATAACAAACAGCTAGCAGGCCAATTTGACTAAGATGGAAAATTTGAGAAGAGGAACAATATGAGAGACAGACAGAAATAGAAATCAAGCAAGACAGAGAGTCAGAGTTAGAGAGCTAGACAGACAGAGATACAGACAAAGAGAGAAACAGTCAGAAAAACAGAGACAGAGAAAAAGAGCTGGTCTTGGACAGAACTCCTCGTTACTACTACTTCTTTCTGCTAGGCAGAATCTTTTTTTCTACTTATATGACAGTCCTTCAAATTTTGGGAATTTATGTCTCCCCTTCCCACACCCCTTCTATTCTTTACACCAGGTATCATGTTTTCTTTAAGCTGATCCTCATAAGGCACAATCTTCAGAACTCTCACCATTCCGGTTAACCTCTTGGTCTAATTCTTGCTTGGGAACATCCTCCCTCACATGTGGCACAGAGAACTGGAAAGTGAAGGGAGGCTTCTTTAGTAGAATTTGGATAGGTCAAAGAGATCATTTTTAAAAAATAGCTAATATTTATACAGTCTTTCAGATTTCAAATGCTTTGCATAAGCCAGTTCATATGATGGTTATAACAACCTTAGGGAGGTAGGTGGGTGTATTTCATCTCTATTTTATAGTTGAGAAAATTGATGATCAAAGAGATTATGTGAATTGTCCAAGGTCACACAGTTGATAAATGCCAATGGCAGAATTCAATCCAGCACTCTAAGTATAGTGTTCTTCTACTATATGTCATTTTGCCTCCTAATTACAGCTAAATTAATAATAATAACAGCTATTACTATTATTACTATTATTTATTCATATAATTTAATTTGAATTAATTAATTAATAACCCCCTTGAAGAATAGCTGTGAATGTTCCCTCCAGGGAAAGAACCAATAACTAGAAGTATGTATAGCACTTCCCAGCTGTGTGACCCTGGGCAAGTCACTTGACCGTCATAGCCTACCCATACATACCACTCTTCTGCCTTGGAGCCAATACACAGTATTGACTCCAAGATGGAAGGTAAGGGTTTAAAAAAAAAAAGAAGTATGCATAGGAGGGGGGGTGGGGAGAGAGGGAGAGGGAGATTGAATGTGAAATGGTAGCCTTTTCTTGTTCAGGGTGGGAAGAAAGGGAGGAAGAATTCTGAACTTAAAATGTAACTAAAAAAAAAATGAAATTAAATTACAAAATGTAACCCTTACACTTGTAGAGCATTCAAAGTTTACAGAGCCCCAAAATTTATAATCTATATTATCTCATTGAATCTCATGACATCCCTATGAGTGGGTGGAGTTGGCAAGTATACCATTATTATTATTCCTGTTTTATAGATGAGGAAACTGAAGATCAGGAAAGGAAGAAGGCATTGTTGGTGGAGGATGCAGCATGAATTCATGGGGAAGGAGGACCCAGCTGTCCATTACTGGTCTCTGTTCAATACTTTGTCAGTCCCTTCCTTTAGCTAGCTTTTTCAGTGGGCCTGGTCTCACACCTGGTGGTTACTCAGTCAACGTTGTTTATTATTGTTATTGTCACTGATTGCTGCTGCTTCTGCTGTTATTAGTAATAGCAGATGGATTGCCCAGAGAGCAAAACAAAGATAATTAACACACTATTATTTAGGATAATCCAAATACTGAGTATATTATTCTGTTATGCAGTAGTCACTGTGTGGGAATTACCTGGCAGAGGTTCTAATTTGGGCTGACCACTGCTGGCCAGTCCTCAGGCTATATCTATTTGTATTTAAAGAAATGTACTTATATGTCCTTAAAGAAATCGGGACTTTAGGTCTCTCTTTGTAAAGTGACAGATCTTATGGTCCTATGGTCCCATTATTGCTATTTTAAGCATTCAGTTCAATTCAGTTCAGTAAACATTAATTAAGGGTGAAAGACACTGTGAGAGATGATGGGATTCAAAAACAAAAAGAAGGAAAACAGTCCTTGCCCTCAATGAGCTCACCTCTAAGGAAGGTGGGTATACCATGTATAAAAGTAGATAAATCAAAATAATTCCAAGAGGGATGGAGTCTTAGCAACTGAAAGGATCAGGAAAGGCTCAAGTAGGAGTAGGATCTTAGTTATGCTTTGATGGAAACTATGGATTCTACCCAGGAGTGATAACTAGGGAGTACATTCCCGTTGTAAAAGAATACTGAGGCAGGAGAATATTCTTTTTTCTTCTCCAGTCTCCAAAGTTACCATTTTCCTTGACTTCTCATTTCCAACAAATGCCATAATTTCCTTCATGGGCCATTTAGTAAGGAACTGGGGTCCATGGAGTATTGAGGGAATATTAGCACCACTGGTTTGAGGGCTTTCCAAGGCCTTTTTAGGTCTGCTCATCCACCTTTGATGTCCACCTTTTGCCCAATTCTGACCTGTGGTTCCAAGAAGCTATAGCATGCACAGTAGCCATACCTCAGTAAAAACCATTTCCATTGATGGGGTTTACCAGACTGAGGCCATACACCTGTTGGTGAGTTGGAGGCAGTTTGCTCCAAGCATCTGAATTCCCCTGGTTAAATGGGAGCATGAGAACAATTTGTTCCAAAGGCCATGAAGGCAGCTGAAATATGTTATATGGAGTGCTTGGTCAGAAAGCCAAGGTGATGCACTACATTCCAGGCCATTACCAGGTGTCTTGACTTATGTCCTACCACTGGTCTTTCGTGAGTCTGGAAGAGAGTGTGAGGCTGATGATGACTTTATGCAATTCCACCTCACTTAAATACAATTCACTGGCAAGTTAAGACATCACCCTGTGACGTAATTGGTCCTCTTCAAAAACGAAGGATGAACAACAGTTAAGGTACTCCTTCCTAACTCAGTTCCATCCCTTCATGGTTTTTATAGCCATAAGAAATCTGGGTTTCCCCCAGTATTTTAATGTTGGAACTACAATTTCCTTATAAGAACTCTGTGAGGTAGAAAAGATAACTCTTAGAATCCTCATTTCACAGATGAGGAAATTAAGGCTCTGAGAGGACATCAGATTGTGAGCTCCTTGAGGACAAGGATTGTCTTTTATCTTTTTTTTTTTTTTTGTATTTCCAGAACTTATCATGGTGCCCTGCACATGGGAGGAGTTTAAAAAATATTTATTGATGGATATTGATCAGTATAGAGATTCAAAAGCAGGTCTCCAGGCTTCAAGTCTGGCACCCTACCCTTTTCACTATACCCTGTGATATCCTGTACTTCTTCCATCTTGGTTCAAAGGAAAAATGGCCCTCCTTTTAAAGGCTTATTACACTTGCACCTGTGCCCTGATTTCATCCCATTTTGACTTCTGAGGGATCTTCTCCAGTTATCTCTTCCCTTTACAATGGCTTCAATGCTTCTCTCTCTACCGTCTCCTTCCCTGTTGCCCCCCAAATATGCACACATAGCTCTTGAAAGAATCTTTTCCAGAACCCAACTGCCTTCTGTTGCTCTCTATCACTGAGCTAGACTAGAACTAGAGTTCTCAGCCCAACTCCAGGAATATGTGGTTTATATCTATTGCCTCTATTCCTTCTTTAAATGCTTCCTTCTCCTTGGGTCTCTGCAACCTGGCTCCTATTTGTACCACTCTGTTGAAATTTTTCTCTCCAAGGTCACCAAAGATTCCATAGATTCATAGAGCTCTAAGGTAGTTTAGAGGGAATCTAGTACAACTGCCCTCATTTTACAAATGTAGCCTCAAAGAAAGGAAATAACACTGATTTGACCAAGATCCCTCAGCATAGCAGGCCTGGAACTATATCTAACCGTGGACTCCTGGCTATTAGGTCAATGCTTTCTCTACTTTCCCCTGCAATGGCCCTTTTTCTGCAGGCATCCTCTTTGATCTCTCTGCTTCCTTGTCCTTCTTGAAATTTTCTCCTCTAGATAATAGTGGCAAAGGATCATAGGATCCAGAGCTTTTTTAGATCTTGGAGGCCATCTAGTCCAATTTCCTTATTTCATAGATGAGAATATTGTCATCACATCAAAATAAATTGGTTCTTCTCCACTATCCTTTGATAAGGCAAGGTATGCTAGAGAGAGGGCCGGAACTGGAGTTAGAAAATTTCATTGAAGTCTTGTCATTGACATGTGCTAAGTGTGTGACTTTGGGCAAGTCATTTAATCTAGCTGAGCCTCAGTTTCACCATCTATAAAATGGGAATAAAAATACTCAAAGTCCTTCAAATGAGACAATTGTATACTAGATATAATAAATAGTTTTATAAACAAGTAGTTTATAAAACAATTTATGAATTTCTTCAAGATAAATAGTTTCATGAAAATAATAGCTCACATTTATCACTTTAAGGTTTGCAATATGTTGCACACGTATTATCTGTTTTTATTCTCACAAACAATCCTGGAAGTTGGGTGCTATTATTGTTACCATTTGTAGATGAGAAAATTGAGGAAGAAAGAGATTAAATAATTTCCCCAGGGTCATATAGTTAGCAAGTAGGACAACTAGTGGCACAGTGGATAGAACTCTGGGCCTGGAGTCAGGAAGATGTGAATTAAAATCAGGCCCCTGATACTTACTAGCTGTGTGTCCCTGGGAAAGTGCCTTAACTTCTCTTTGCCTCAGTTTCTTTATCTATAAAATGGAAATTATAGCTACTTCCCAGGTTTGTTGTGAAGATCAAATGAGATAAAATGTATCATCTTCATCAAATAGAGATCACATGAGATAATATTTGTAAAGTGCTTAACACAGTACTGGCACATGATAGGCATCTAAAAAGTGTTAGTTATTATTTTTATTTTTTAAAACCCTTACCTTCTGTCTTAGAATAGATACTAAGTATTGGTTCCAAGTAAGGGCTAGGCAATTGTGGTTAACTAACTTGCCCAGGGTCACACAGCTAGCAAGTGTGGGAAGCCAGAATTGAACCGAGGACTTCCTATCCCCAGGTCTGGCTCCCTATCCTTTGAGCCATCTCTCTGATCCAGTTATTATTATTACTATTATTAAAGTGGGGATAGTAAAAGCACTTACCTCCCAAGGTGGTTGTGAAAATAAAATGAGATAATATTTGTAAAGCACTTAGCAGAATCCCTGGCACATAAAAAAGCAATATATAAATATTAGCTGTGATGATAAAGATGTGTGTGAGGGAGGATTTGATCTCGTCTTCCACACTCCAAGTTCAGCAGTCCAATTGTCTACTTGTATTGCCAAAGGTAGGGTGAGGTAAGAGAACTGTGGGTCCCACACGCGGGCAAAAATTTGTTATTTCTTCCATGTGGAGTCTCCTTCCATTGAATCAGATGGCCACTCTTCCATATTTTAGGAGATTGTCTTCAAAAGGTGCTGGGTCCAAAAAATTAGTCCTCTTGTGGCCAACCATCTGATGATATGCATCTTTGCACTTAACTAGGATGTTCCTCTGATGACAGACATACACTTAGTCACTAGGTCTTTCAGCCTGATAGGACCTGCCAGAGCTTGTGATTTCTTGGGATAGCCTTAGAGAACTTGGGGATCACAAGAGGTACTGCAGAAAAATTTTAGTGAAGGACGGGTAGATATGCATAGAATGACAATAGAATAAAATGCCTGAGTCCACAGATACAAATAAGGTGTCCCAAAAGTCTTAGTCAATGAGTACCTACTACTACCTACTCCACAGATACAAAGAAAGGCAAAAGACATTCCCTGCCCTTGAGGAGCTCACAATCTAATGGGGGAAACAAAGTACAAATAACTATGTACAACACAGGAGTTATAATCAAGATAAACTTTGAATAATTAACAAAGGGAAGGCACTCAATTAAGGGGAATGGGGAAAAGTCTTCCTGTGGAAGATAGGATTTTAGCAGGGTCTTGAAGGAACCCAGGGTCTCCTAGATTCTCTAAGGGAAACCAGGAGGCAGAGATGAAGAGGGAGAGCATTCCAGGCATGGGGGACAGCCAGACATAATAACCAAGAGACAGTTTTTTGAGGAATATCAAGGAGGTCAGTATCATTGGACCTCAAAGTACAGGGAGAGTAAGATTTAAAAAGACCAGAGAGTGGGGTTTGTGTGTTGGGAAAGAAGGTTAGGAAGGCTTTTGAATGCCAGAGGATTTTATATTTGACCAGGGAGGTGATAAGGAGCCACTGGAGTTTATTGAGTAGGGGGATTATGTGTGTATGACATGATCAGACCTGCTTTGAGGAAGCTCCAAATGGCCCCAAGACTTTTGGAATACCTCGTGTGTGCAGGATCCAGTGTATAATTAGACAATAAAAAAGGCAATTTTCTGCAGTAGAAAGAGAACTGGAGTTGGAGTCAGAAGACCTGGGTTCCCATTCCTTTTTGCTACTTCATAGCTATGTGACTTTGAACAGGTCATCAAACCCCTCTAAGCCTCAGTTTCTTCATGTGCAAGATGGGAAACCTGGACCTGATGTTCTCTCTAAACCTATGAACTTATCAACTAGGACAGTGCATTAAATAAAATAGAAAAAATAGAACTTAGAACATACCTTGGAGGTGATCTAATGAGACACTCCTGTCTGATGCCTTTCATTTACTTTTTTAAATATAACTTTTCAAGGCACCATCAAATACATAACCTTATCTGAGCTTCATACTCTGATGTGGTTCGGGCAGCCTACTATTGTCCCCGTTTACTGGTAAGGAAACGAAGTCCTAGAACAGACTGAGTGATTTGCCCCAGATCTCAAAGTGGGCAAGTTACTTATCAACCCCGAGTCACCTTGACTCAAAGTTCAGTGAGCTTTACCAGAACTGAACTGCTTATTTGTATCAGCCCCAGCATATTACGCTTTGTCCAATAGAGATGTATGTATCCTTGCCCCCGATAAAAGGTGGAAGATAAGGGGTTCTGCGATGCTTCTTTCCAACCTGTATAAGAACTGGAAAGAGGAGGTCATCCTCTCTCACCTCAGTCTGGGAATGATGCAAGAGTTGGTTGCCAGGGAAGGACAGAGGAAGTTCTGCGGCGGGGGTGTAGAGAGGTGGGGGTTTGCGGAGCTAGGGAGATTTGGAAGAGGGACTTTGTGAGGGGCTTGCGGGAGCCTGGGCCACAGAGGGGAGGGTTTGCCCCACCTAGGTTAGGAGGTGGACTGTTTATGGCACAATGGGGGCGGGGTTTGCCCCTCCAGGGGCGGGAGGTGTTGTTTATGGAAGAGCGGATACCTTCAAAGTGTGGGACTTGCCCTCCTTCTGTGGGAAAGGGCGCAGGCAGGAGAGCACAAGGGCACTAAGGGGGTTCAGGGAGCTTGTTCTTGCTCAGTTGTTGGGGGGAAGGAGGTTCCCTTGCACACCCCGGGGAGCAGCTTACCCTCCCCTAAGATGAGACCGGAGGGGTGTATAGAATAAGAAGGGGGAGGGAGCGCGCTGGGGGCGGGGCTCGCCCTCCCTCAGGTGGGGGTGTGTGTGTGAGAGGATGGACTCAAAAGGAGGGGGGATAGGGGCGGGGCTTGACGTCCCCACAGACTTAGCTGGCGAGCAGGGGGCGGGGCATCCCTGCTGTGGAGCCAATGGACGAGGCAGAGCCAGAATTAAGGCGGGGCCTCTTGTGGGGGCGGGGCACACCGACCTGAGGCCCCGCCCCGTATTCGCGCCCCCCTCCCCCGCGCGGCCTGCGGCGGCTGCTGCATAGTCATGAGGAGGCGCAGGGGCTGGCGCTGCGTCAGCGGAAGCGGCGCGGAGCGGCTGTTTCCGACCCGATAAAGCGGCGTTGTCCCCGCGCGCCGGCCGCAGCCTCGGG
>NC_058130.1:696214563-696265742 GCF_016433145.1 Gracilinanus agilis | reverse complement strand
GTACCAGCCTCTCCTCCTTCAGGGGAGCCTTCTTCATTGCTGCCCGAGTTCTTGCAATAGAGTCCTCTCCGCTGCCCCCTCCTCCACTGCCTGGCCCCCAATCCCTGCAGTGAAGCTTTGCTTTCCCCCCACTTCTCCACTGCTTGCTCCCTCTACCCCTGCAGTAGAGCCTGAGCCTTCTCCACCGCCTGCACCCCCAACCCCTGCAGCGTAGAGCCTTCTATGTCCTGTGTTCTTTACTGCCTGTCTTCTGTCTCCCCACCCCCATCCCCTAAGTATGGAGCCTTCTCCACTGCCCCTTGCTCAACATTTTATGCCGCTGTCCCCCCAGCCCCCCAGTGTACAGCTTTGTCCACTGTCATTCCGACTCCCCCAGTCCCAGCAGTGGACGCTTCTCCAGTGCCTAACTCTCAACTACCCCCGCAGCCTTCTCCATTTTCCATTATGTCTCCCCTCCAAGAGTTTTCTTCACTGGCTGCCCCCTCCCCTTCAAGCCCTGCCAGGGGACTTGCTGCACTACCTTCTCTCATGCTGCCCCCTCCCCCACCTGCTGCAATAGAACCATCTCACCCGCACCCGCCCCCCCCCCCCAGGGGCCACCTTGCATTACCTGTCCCTTCCCCTGACTTTGCTAGGGGGCTATCATGCCATTGCTCCCCAATTATCTTATGAGTCTTTTCCTTAAAGGCTGACACACTAACTCCTCCAGCCTAGGATAACTAACTACCTTGCCCTTGTGCACACCTAGCTCACATCTCCCCACCCAAAGCCTACCTAGTTCAGACCCTATTCTCAACAGATTTTCCCAATTCCTTTGGTTCCACCCAAGAGCCAACCACCTGAGAGAGCCAACACAGGGTTTCCTTTTCCACTGATTCTTTTGATTCGTTCTGTAGTCTGTACATACACTGGTTTTCTTTCTCCTCTCTCCCCCATACTTATACAGTCTTACCCTAAGGAATTGGAGGTAGTATGCCTTTCCCCTTCTCCTAGTAACCAAGGGGAAAGAGGAGACTTCCAAATCCTTAACATCAACCTGGAACCTACCACCCACCAAACTTTTGTCTCCTTTCCTATCTTCAGCTTGTCTGATGATCTTGGAATGGAAAGCACTATCAAACATATCCTGGTTCCAGAAAGAGATTATTCTGCACTCTTTTCCTCCTCTTACTCTCTCACAATTTTTCATTCTTTATGGTCATTACTGGTTAAATACCCTTCATTGGTTAAACTATTTCACTTAATCCATAAAATTCTTATATTTATTATCCATTGAATTGCCCTTCTAATACTGTTTTTATTAGTTCTGGAAAAGAAGAAACCTATAGGTTTTCCATTTGCAATTATCCATACTATGCATTCTTATCTGGGCTAGGGCATCTGAGGTAGAACAGAGTATCTGAGGAGAGGAGATATGTAGGTAAAAAACGTTTACTGGTTATGAACAGCCAGAATGTCCTTAAGATGGTTTCACTTTTTGAAGTGTTAGAAAATCTAGAGTTTGAATCTTCTGAGCAGCATTGAGAATAAGCCAAACACTTCTTCATGTTAACTGTCATCAATAATAGCAGTAGGGAAAAATAGAGTGCCATAGTCTTAGGAATTAGTATATTTTTATTTGAAAATAAGACAACGTGTATATGGAGTAAATTTAAGTATGAACCGTAATGTGATCCCACTCCATCTTGACTTTTGAATTATAATCCTTTTTTCAGTTTTTAAAGGTAGTGATTTACTTTTAGACTTTAATATACTAGAAAGTTGAAGCAACACTTAACGTGTGCATGTGATTACAGATGTTTACATATATATAGGTGGATAGAGTTGAAGAGTGTTTCACAGAACTGGTGCAGGCCGTAAATGTAAAGAAAGATTCAAGCAATTAAATGTTTCAGGCAAAAAAAATTCATTATTCTAAAGTATATTCAGTGTTATACAGAAAAGATATAGTATGTCAGAAAATTGATCAGGAGGATGCTTCTGAAGTGGTAGACAATCATTACACAGACTTCTTAGTGAAGACTTAGTGGGAGAGACTTCTTGGCTTTTCATTGATTTTTTTTTTTTTTCTTCCTTTAAAAAATTCAATTTCATTTCATTTTTAATTCCGAATTTTCTCCCTCCCTAACCCACTGAGAAGGCAAGAAATACAAAACCCTTTATAAATATGAAGTCACTTTACATTGATTTTTTTTTTAAACCTTTAACTTCTGTGTATTGGCTCCTAGGTGGAAGAGTGGTAAGGGTGGGCAATGGGGGTCAAGTGACTTGCCCAGGGTCACACAGCTGGGAAGTGTCTGAGGTCAGATTTGAACCCAAGACCTCCCATCTCTGGGCCTGACTCTCAATCCACTGAGCTACCCAGCTGCCCCCTACATTGATTTTGTATTTATTTTTATTTTTTTTAAACCCTTAACTTCTGTGTATTGGCTCCTTGGTGGAAGCCCTCCATTGATTTTTAATGCTGCACTTTTAACTCCACTTTAACTTTTATACCCTTTTGTAAAGTGAAGGTTGGTCTTGATCTCTAAAACTCCTATGTGCAATGTGATGTAGTAGATACTGGGTATCATCCTTATATGGATTGTGATCAAAATCTATCCACATCTTTTCATATTTGTTTCTTATTCCTGTCGTCCACTGGATCCTTCCCAAAGGATCTACTTAATATCCTGGAAGCCTTTCATCATCTCCTGGGTATGAGGACTATGCATGCCCTATCACTACTAGCTCTGAAATGGAAGGATCTGGGTTCAAATCCTACCTAATGTGTTTTTTAATGCAAGTCACTTAACCTTAGGCTCAAGTTGCCTCTTCCATTAAGTGTGGGGATATGATGGGATAGCCTCAGTGTTCCTTTCCAGCCCTAGATATGTGAATCCAATCAATCAACAAACATTTTAAATAACTATTATTTTTCTTGCCAGACATTGTGTCAAGTGTTGGGAATACAAAAACAAAAGTAAAGCAGGCCTTCCCTTCAAGGAGCATATATTTAATGGGGAGATAATATATAAATGTGTTGTTCGTTTTTTCCATTCAAGTTCAACTTGTCATGACCCCATTTGAGCTTTTTTTGACAAAGACACTGGAGTAGTTTGTCATTTCCATCTCCAGCTCATTTTACAGATGAGAAAACTGAGGTAATCAGGTGTCTTGCCCAGGGGTCACACAGCTAGGAAATGTCTGAGGCTAGATGTGACTCCAGCCAAAAAACATACCAGGTGGCAGGACCAGGGGAAAGGCCTCATGCACAAGGGGATTGAATGGAATCTTCACAGAGATTGAGGGTTCCAAGAGACAGACAGGAATGGGACACATAGGCAGTGCAGATAGAAGGGAGATGGAGTATAGTGTGTAAGGAAGAGGAATGGTGTCACTATGGCTTGTCTGTGATCCTATTTCTTGTGTGTCATTATGTGGCCATCTACCTCCATGTGTGTCTGTCTGTGTGCTCTAATTACAAAGGGTATTTGTAATGAGAGCAGTTAGTGCAGCAAGTTTTGAGCTATCTCCCCATTTAACATTATTCTTAAGAATTGAGGAAGAGATTGAGAGAAAGGCACAGGACAGGGAAAGTTTGGAAAAAGAACAAGTCTCTTAGTCTTTTTTTTTTTTTAATTAATTTTTAAACCCATACCTTCTGTCTTAGAATCTATACTGTATATTGGTTCTAAGGCAGAAGAGTGGTAAGGGTTAGGCAGTGGGGTTAAATGACTTGCCTAGGGTCACATGGCTAGGTCTGAGGTCGGATTTGAACCCAAGACCTCCCATCTCTGGGCCAGGCTCTCAATCCACTGAGTTACCCAGCTGTTCCCTCTTAGTCGTCTTTAGGATGAAATAAAGCACTTTTGATCTGTGCTGTAGGGAAAGGAGAGTCTTACACTAATTGAAGTGATTGGCATGTATTTACAAATGGAGAATGATAAGGAAAATAAAGTATTAAAGCTTATGCTTTGGTTTATTGGTCTTGAAAAAGGTGTGTATAGAGTGATGTCTTTCTAGGCAGAATGGTGGTATGGAAGGGGATGTTAAGCTGACTTTAGTTTAATGCTTTATCTTTTTATCATCACCACCTATCTTTTGTCTTTTACTCTTTCCAATACTACGGTTTAGGGTCCAAAGCCTCATTTTCTAAGTATTGTGCAAGAATGGGTTGTGACTAATACCAATTGGCTATATGACCTTCTGCATGTCTCTTAAACTTTGAGATTCAATGTCTTCTCCACAAAAAGAAGGGAACAGGCCTAGTAATTCTAAAGGTATCTTTCTAATGTCCTTTTACCCTGATATTCAATGAAGTGAATTGGTTAGGACTGGAGGGATTACAATTTGTAATTTCTAATGGTAATCATAAGAATACCACTTTCAAAAGCTGTTTGTGTTGTATAAAACTTGTGGATGCTAACTGAAATGCTATTTGAAAATTGTGTTTCAGGGCAGTAAGGTAGCACAATGAATAGAGCACCAGGCCTAGAATCAGGAAGACCTGGGTTCAAATGTGACCTGAGATGCTTTCTGGCCATGTGTCCCTGGGCAAGTCACTTAATCCCAATTGCCTTCTACTTTCTGTTCCTCTATCTTAGAATTGATACTAAGACAGAAAATAAGACTTTTTTTAAAAAAAATGTCCTAGAGAGGATGAGAAATAAATGTGTTTTGTATGCTTGTTTCATGTGATTCAAAGGCTAATTCAAATGCTTCCTTATCATTCCCTGATCTCTTGAGCCAGAAGATTGATCACATTTATTTTTTAAATTCTCATAGTACTTCGTTCCTTTCCTGTATACTTTCACATTTTATTTTGTGTCACACTTATGTTTTTAAGTGCCTGATATCTCAAATTAAGCAAACAGTTGGAAAATAGAATCTCCTGAACCCTCCAAATTTCCGTTGTTCTCTTGAGTGTGTTGCCATGCATTGTCATTAAGATTAGAAATCCTGAAGTGTTATCCTTGACTCTTCATGGGATCACATGCTCTCACCTCTCATATTCAGTCATTTGGCAAATGATATTAATTCCTTCACAACAATTCTTGCTCATTGTTCATTTTTGGTCATTGCATCAACCTCCCAATTGAACTCCTGACTTTCAGGCTTACCCTTCTCTACTACATCCCCCAAAGTTGATAATTTATAGTTCTAAAGCATGGATCTGACTATGACACTCCCCTTGAACTTTGAGGTTGCCTTAGGATAAAATACAATGCCTCTTGTCACTTAGCACCTTTTATAGTCTGGTTCTAACCTACCTTTCTGGGCTTACTGCACATTATTTCCCTTCACACACTCTTAATTCCAACCAGACACCCGCCTATTTGTAGTTCTCCACCTTGGTAATTTATCTCTCTCCACTGGCTACATACTATACCTGAAAGACTCCCTTTTCATCTGCTTTCTGAAATTCCCAACTTCCTTCAAGAAATCCTCATGTACCAATTCCTGTTGGGAAGCCTTTTCTGATCTTCCTGATCAGCATTCCTTCTTTATTCTAATTTTCATCTACACAGTTGTGTCTCTCATAGATTCCTAAGGATAGGGATTTTTTTTTTAGTATTGTTTTCATATCTCTGATGCTTACAAGATGCTTGTTGGGTCACATTTCATTATAGTCCTATTTCTCTTGCTTGCTTTACTTAGAAATAAGGTCCTCTTGAGGAGGAGGAATTTTACATAATGAAAATCTAAGGAGAGAAAATTTTAAAAGTAAAGGAGTGATGGAAGAGAGAAGGAGGCTGGAGAGAATTATCTTAAATTGGAGTAGGAACTCTCTCCACTGTCTGCAGAGGGTTTACTATATGATCTAAATAATGTCTCACTTCCCCCATGGCAAAAAATAGTCTCCTTATCCAGATTATTTTAATTACCACTGTAATATTTGTGAGGATTTCAAAATTCGTTTTGAGGGGGAAAATTTTCTTAGGTGTAGGATTATAAATTTTTGTTAAAATAGACATATTGTTAAAGTTGTCATTTTGTGGTCTTTTAATACTCCCCTAAGGAAAACTTGCTTGATTTAAATTGCATGGGAATTTGCCAAAAGAAAAACTTTTAACAATTTAGAGTAATTTCCAAATTGTTACCTATAAGGTAGGGGTAGTAGAAGAAATGATTTACTGAAGAATTTAACATTTTCTTTTAATAAACTAAAATCAGTTTTTCACTTTCCAGTGCCTCCTTCATTGGGAAAAAAGAAAAAAACCTTTATAACAAATATGTATTATCAGACAAAACAAATTTCTACATTGATCATGTCCAAAATAATATGTCTTATTCTACACCATGAGTCCATTATTTCTTTTCCTTTTTTTTTTTTAAACCCTTACCTTCCGTCTTGGAGTCAATACTGTGTATTGGCTCCGAGGCAGAAGAGTGGTAAAGGTAGGCAGTGGGGGTCAAGTGACTTGCCCCCCAGGGTCACACAGCTGGGAAGTGTCTGAGGCTGGATTTGAACCTAGGACTTCCCATCTCTAGGCCTGGCTCTCAATCCACTGAGCTACCTATTTCTTTGTGAGGAGATGAGTAGCATGTTTCATCACAGGTCTTCTAAATTGGTGGTTGATCATTTTGTTATTGATCAGAGTTCTTGAGTCTTTCAAAGTTTTGTATCTTTACAATGTTATTGTATAATTTGTTTCCCCTGGTTTTGGTCACTTCACTTTGCGTCATTTGTAAGTCTTGTGAAGTTCTTTAAAACTGTCCTCTTAGGAAAGGCTTCTTAATGTATGCAGTCCTTGCTTTATTAAATACTCGTTTTTTATTAAATACTCACTGGCTTTTCAAGGAATTTAAATGTTTATTGATTCAGAGGGTAAGAAATCACTCTTTTCCTTAAAAATTGTTTTTAATAATATTCCCAAGTATCTGAGTCTTTTCCCTCCTTATACCAAAGAAGGTATTCTCCCCTCTCCACCCCCATAATATATAATGTCTTTCATGTTTCCATGTTTCTTTTTTCAGTTCATTTTCTGGAGGTGGGCATTCACAAATTATTTTTCAATATTAATTCTGTAGCTGTATATAATGTTCTCTTGGTTCTACTTGTTTCACTCTTCATTGCTTCATGTAGAGCTTTCTAGTTTTTAAAAAATTAACCTGCTTGTCGTTTCTTATGGCACAGGAATATTCTATCACAATTCTATAATATAGGTATTCCCTAGTTGATGGGCATCCCCTCAATTTCTTTGCTACCACAAAAACAACTGATATAAATATCTTGATACATATAGATTCTTTTCCTTTTTGCCTGATCTCCTTGGGAAACAGACTCAGCAATAATAGTACTGGGTCTCAGGGTATACACAGTTTTATAATTCTCTGGGCATAATTCCAAATTGCTCTCCAAAATGGTTGGATCAATTCTCAGTTTCACCAGGTGTATTAGTGTCTCCATTTTTCTATATCCCTTCCAACATTTATATTTTAGCCAAACTGATAGATGTGAGATGGTATCTCAGAATTGATTTTTAGAGCATTTTTTCATATACCTTTAATAATGCTTTGATTGCTTCATTCAAAAACTATCTGTTCATATCTTTTTTTTACCTGTTTATCAATTGAAGGATAACTCTAATTCTTATAAAATTGACAGAGTTTGCTATATTATTTTAGATATGAGACTTCTGTCTGAGAAACTATATAACTCTCCCCACCCTAAATTTTCTGCTTTCTAACACTTTTCCTCCAAAAGCATCAATAAAATGCCTTTGTAAAAATATGTTGTTCTTTGAGGGAAGTAGTGGATCATCTTACATTTGGGAAAATAAGAGTGTTCATTGCATAGTGTATAGTGAGTATTTGATTAAGGACTGAATAGACTGTGAAGTTCATTCTGACTCTGAATATCCACAATTTAGTTAGCCACTATGAAAAAAACAAACAAACAACAGCCAACTGAAAGCCAGAGAATCTTGGATTTTAGGCCTTGCCCTGCTGCTTCCAAATTAGGTGAGTTTGGATAGGTCATTTTAATTCTTTAAATCTTAGTTTCTTTATGTGAAATTTGTGGGCTAGCTTAGATGATTGATCTCCAAATTTCTTTCTTGCTTAACAGTTCATAATTTTTTAAAAAAATTTTTTTAAACCCTTAACTTCTGTGTATTGGCTCCTAGGTGGAAGAGTGGTAAGGGTGGGCAATGGGGGTCAAGTGACTTGCCCAGGGTCACACAGCTGGGAAGTGTCTGAGGCCAGATTTGAACCTAGGACCTCCCGTCTCTAGGCCTGGCTCTCAATCCACTGAGCTACCCAGCTGCCCCTTCATAATTTTTTAATATAATCCTTGCTTTGAATAATAACTACCAGCATTCTGCATATTTTCACACAGAGTTTTTAGGAGTGAACAGAATTAGTCATAAGGTGTTCACTGAGCACCTAATATAGGCTCAGTTCTGTTCTTTAAAAATTGGTAAAATTTTTTATCAATAGTTCCTAGTTAACTTGTTGTAAACAAATCTCAGGGCTTCTAGGTGGCACGGTTTATAGAAAGCCAAGCCTAGAGTCAGAGTAAGACTCATCACTCTTGAGTTCAAATATGACCTCAGACACTTATTAGCTGTGTGACCTGGACAAGTCACTAAATCTGTTTGTCGCAGTTTCCTCATCTGTAAAATGAACTGGAGAAATAAATGATAAACCAGTCACCAATATCTTTGCCAAGAAAACTCCAAATGGGGTCATGAAGAGTTAGATACCACTGAAAAATGTCTGAACAACAAAAAAATCTGAAGTGTTGAATGGAAAGTGAGAGTGATCAGAATGGGTTAAACTTACTCCAAGAAGTCAGTCAGTCTATGAGATGAAATAATTTACCTATTTATCTCTCCAACTTTTATTTACTATTGCTTCTCTCTTGTTTAAAAATTATCCTGGTGGTAGCTGGGTAGCTTGCTCAGTGGATTGAGAGTCAGGCCTAGAGATGGGAGGTCCTGGGTTCAAATTTGGCCTCAGACACTTCCCAGCTGTGTGACCCTGGGCAAGTCACTTAACCCCTATTGCCTAGCCCTTACCTCTCTTCTGCCTTGGAGCCAATTCACAGTATTGACTCCAAGATGAAGATAAGGGCTTAAAAAAAAATAATCCTCATTTCCCAATATAGCCTTACCCAAGCAAGCCAAACCTAATGATAAAGAATAAAAGAGAAGAAAGTGGCTCTTTTAAACTAGCCATTATATCAAATAAGTCTGATTAGTATATGCAATCTGAGTATGTTCTTGTAGTATATAGTATATATGTGTGTGTATATATATATATATATATATACATATATATAGTATATATGTTCTTATAGTATATAGTCTACTTCTACAAGGAAGTGTAGGTGGGGCTTTAAGAGCTAGAAGGGACCTCAGAAGTCACTTGGTCTGATCCTTAACTGACCAGAATGCCTTAACAACATCCTCCAAAATGTGATCATATAATTTTTGTTTGAAGTCTTCCCAGTGAAGGAGAATTCACTACCTCCCAAAGCAGTCCATTCTACTTTGGAATAATTATTGTTTTCATAATTCTTATTTCTTTTTTAAACCATTCAGGAACAACTTCTCAAGAATTCACAGAGTTCTCTACCTTTTCCTTTGTTTTGTATAGATATCTGGATTTCTTTAGATGATCTGGAGACCATTTTTCCTTTTATTAATATCTTCAAATTGTTGGTTTATCTGTAGTAAAGGAAAATGATGTGAGTCTTGACTGGCCAGGGAAGAAGGATTGTATTGATGTTAACCTGGTTGCAATTCTTTTTTTTTTTTTTTTTTTTTTTAAACTCTTACCTTCCCTCTTGGAGTCAATACTGTGTATTGGCTCCAAGGCAGAAGAGTGGTAAGGGTAGGCAATGGGGGTCAAGTGACTTGCCCAGGGTCACACAGCTGGGAAGTGTCTGAGGCCAAATTTGAACCCAGGACCTCCCATCTTTAGGCCTGACTCTCGATCCATTGAGCTACCCAGCTGCCCCCTTGGTTGCAATTCTAAAGGAATTAATTACCCTGGTAGTCTCTAGTAAGAGTCCCAACCTCTATTTTGAAGAACACTTACCCTGTAATATACAAAAGTTCTTACTAAGTTGCTTAGAGGCAGCTAAACAGACTGGAATTAGGAAGACCTGAGTTCAAGTGCAACTTCAGATATTCAGTTACATGGTCTGGACAAGTCTCTTAACCTCACAGTCTTTCAGTTTACTCAGTTGTAAAATAAGACTAATAAATAGCACCTACCTCCCAGAATTGTTGTATGGATTAAATGTGATAATATTTATAAAGCCTAGCATGCTGCTTAATAAGTGCTTATTTCCTTCCAGGAACTTGGTCGGTATGGTGTTCAAGAAGCTGTACTAGGTTGGGAGGAAGACACTAGACTGCATTATTATGCAATAATTTTATGACATAAAGGAGATTCTAACAGTTTAGTAAAGTCTGACATAATCTGTTTTAATGAAGACAGGAAGGTATTTTCGTAATTGGATATTTGAACTTTTTATGATCCTTAATATTACAGTTGTATTATCCATTGCCTTCATAAACTGGTTACAAATATTGTGAGACTATTTTGGAAATATCAGTTGCTTGTGGTATAATACCACTATAGTAAACACCAACCTTCTGTGTATGTGTATATATGCCTGTATGCAATTTTTCTGTTTAAAGGAATAAATGAAGATCTTTGCTTTTTTAGCAAGATTATATCCAAGGATCCTATATTCCTTTAGAGCAGAGGTTCTTAAACTTGGGGCTGTGAGCTTAAATTTAAAAAAAAACATAATAAATATAATTGATATTATCTCATTATAGATAAGAAATTTGGGATTCAGAGTTGACAGCTGAATTTCAGCCCAACTCTCCCTTTTTTCTAGGCTATTCTACATAGCTGCCCACATTTCTAAACCACTGGTCTTCTTACCATGTCATTGGCCTGCTTCAAGAGCTTTTGTGGCTCCTTTTTATCTCTGGGATAAAATGCCAACCCCTCTGTTTATAATTTAAAATCCTCTACAGCAGTGGTTCCCAAACTTTGTTGGCCTACCATCCCCTTTCCAGAAAAGATATTACTTAGCGCCCCCTGTCACATGCTATCACCGCCCTCTTACAGTTATTCACCACCCCCAAATATACCTGTGGCCATCGAAGCTTTCCTGGATCTCTGCAGCACCCACCAGGAGGTGGTGGTGCCCACTTTGGGAATCACTGCTCTACAGTTAATGATTTCAACCTACCTTTCTAGACTTCTTTCCACATTCCTGCCCTTCATTTCCCCTCTTGTCAAATCAGTCTAGCCTAAAGTTCAGCAAAACCAACCAACTTACTAAAAAATGCCTTGACAGTTTATGCAATATTCCATCCTAACAGATTCTTTTCCCCTCCTCTCCCAATAAATATATTCCTTTTCATATACCTTGAGCTAAGCTTATAGTTTTACAGCTTAGTTTCTATTGTTTGTTGTGCTTTCTATTTATATTGTTGTAAATCATTTCTGGTTCTGCATCCTTTACTTTCCATCAGTTCATATAAGTCTACCTATACTACTTCTCTATCTTTTTCATTAAGTTCATATATCATAGTTTATTTAGCTCTTCTCCAGTTAATGGATATTTACTTGATTTCTAATTCTTTGCTAAAGACCTTTCATTTTATCACTGACTTTTCTTGGGCAATATGCTCATCATTGGACCCTCTGGCTCAAAAAAGCATAGTTAAACAAAATTAATCCATACAGTGGCTATGTCCAAAATATGTGAGCAACATGTTTTTTTATCAGTCTTCTGGAGATATGGTTGGTCACTGCATTGATCAGAGTTCTTAAGTCTTTCAAAAGTTTCTTTACAGTGTCATTTGTCCTTGTATAGATCATTGTCCTGTTTCTGCTCATTTCATTCTGCATCAGTTTTTGCTATTCAGAATTCTCTGAAATAATATTTTTTATATTCTATTACTTTCACATACTACAGTTTATTCAGATATTCCTTCATGAATGGATATCTGTTTAGATTCTAGTTCTTTAATTTTTTTTCCTTTTTGTTCTTTCTTGATTCCCTTTAGGGTCAGGTAATGTATTTTGCTTGTGACTGATTATTCCTTATCTGGTAATAGCCTCTCAAACTCTCCCCTCCCATTCCCAATTGTTTATCTGTTGAATCTTATGTATTTCTCCACCAAACTGTTTTCAACTCCACTTTGTTCTGAACACTTCAGATAAGAGTGAAGTGACTCTGATGCCTCTTTCGTATCCCTCTTCCTCCGTGTTTGCATATGCTTCTCTCACCCCTTATGAGCCATTCTTGCCTCAAAAACAGAACAAAACAAAATAAAAATCCAAACCCATAACCCATGTAAGTAACATTTCTTAATCTTGACTTGAAAAATTCCTAGAGAAGAAAAGGATACATGTACTAAGTCTTCCTAACTGTAATTCCTCAAAGAGACATTTATAAATTACTGGACAAAAAGTGTCTCAAAAATGAAACAACTTTTAAAAAAATACCAAAGCGTTTTTGTTTTTAGTAATTAGAAAAACCTTAAAAATACCTCCAAATTATTTTTATCCTATTCAAGGGAATAACAAAATATAAGAAATCCTATGAAATTATCAGAAATTTATGAATGAACCTTTTTCACATTCCCAATTATAAGAAATATGAGAAATATATTCTGCCTCCTTTCTTTCCAAATTAGTATATTCCTCAAATCTTACCTTCTGCATGATACCTTTCCCAGTTTTCCCTCCCTACTTCCCTCTGAGACCTCCTTTTTACCTTGAATATATATCTTGTTTATACGTAGTCGTTTCCATGCTGTCTCCCTAATTAGAATGAGATCTTTGAAGTCTGAGCTTTTCCTTTTCATTGTATCCTTACCACAGTTCCTGGCAAGTGGTAAGAACTTAATAAATATTTGTTTACTGACTTTCTTCTTTACTCTCAAAATAGAATCAATCCTCTCCTAGGACTCCTTTTTCTTACTTAACTCCTTTAATATCCTTTGAAGACATTAAGGTTCTAGGGGTCACTTGTTTCCCACTTATTAAAACATTTTCACTAAGTCATCATACATTTCCTTCCAATTAATATAACTTCCTAAGTTTCTTTTGACCTCACATATTTACATTTCATTGTTCTTATACAGTCTTGGTTTTTTCATCAGAAATATTAGAAAGCCCTTCTATTCCATTAAAGATCTATTTTCCTTTATGTAGGATTATACTTAACTTTGCTGGATAAGTTATTCTTTTTTTTTTTTTTTTAAACCCTTACCTTCCGTCTTGGAGTCAATACTGTGTATTGGCTCCAAGGCAGAAGAGTGGTAAGGGTAGGCAATGGGGGTCAAGTGACTTGCCCAGGGTCACACAGCTGGTGGATAAGTTATTCTTGATTGTAATCCTTTAATTTTGGAATATCGTATTCCCAGATCTCTGGATTTTATTAGAAGCTTCCACATCTTACATGGGCCCAACTGGTTCTTTGGTATTTGAATTGCTTCTTTCTGGGTGTTTGTATTATTTTTTTTCTCATGAATTTTGGTTATGATGTTTCTAGGACTTTCCGCTAAGGAGATGTTTGGATTCTTTAAATGTTTGTCTTCTTAGTGTAAAGGATCTGGGCAGTTTTATTGACTATATCTTGCAGCATAGTGTTCAGGTTCCTTTTTTTTTTTTTTTTTTTTTAAATCATGGTATTCAGAGAGTATGATGACTCATAATATTTCTCCTTGACCTGTTTTCCTATCAGCCGGGTGGAACAGTTGAATTGGAGTTAAGGAGACCTCAGTTTAAAATCCTGCCACAGACACTTAATACCTGTGTGACCCCAGGCAAGTCACTTAACCTTATTTTATTTAGCCTCTGATTTCTCTTCTGTAAAATGGAAGTAATAATGGCACCTACTTCCCAGAGTTGTGAGAATCAAATGAAAAGATCTTTGTAAAACACTTAGCAGACTTTAAAGTGCTATATAAATGCTACTGTTAATCTATTTTTTCATTCTTCTGATCTAATATTGTCACTTGATGAAGTAATCGATTTCTGTGAGATCTATTTTAGCTTTCAGAGACATCATTACTTAGTTATATTTTCTTCTAAACTATTTTATCTCTAAATTTTTCTTTCATTTCTTGTAGATATTTATGTACTCCTTGTAGAAAAATCCAGTTTTTCCTTTTGAGGCAGTTTGTAGTTATTAAGATATTTTTTTTTTTTTGGAGACTCTAGAGCTATGATAATTTTTATACTGATTATGCTTCTTGGTTTACTCATCTTTCCAACTTTAGTTCCTTGATTGGGGCTTCATGAACAGGAATAGGCTCCACTCCCTCTGCTGTGCTTTTAGATGGGTTTGTTGGCTCTGCTTAGGTCACGTAGGTTCTTCACTTCCAGTGATCATTCCCTTCCTCTCTTGGAGCTGGACCTCCCTAGATTTCTGAGGTTTGATTTTAGATCTTCTAAGCTCTCTATGGCATCTCAGTAGAGGTTGCTAGAGAGACCTTGGATCTCTGGGATATCCAAGTCAGGTGCTGCTTGACATGATGACCCGCTTTGAATTTACAACCAACCTGGGGGTGGTGCCTCCAGACATAGATCCTGGCAAGCTACCGAGGTCTCAGTAGTAGTAAGCTAGTGCTACTAGAACCCTTTCCTATGATTGTTGAATTTTTTTGTGTGGTTCAAGAAATCACTGCAGTTGGGGGTTGGGGGTTCTTGATCATGCCTATGTGGTGTAAATGTTAGTTTTTTTGTCCTAGATAAATGTTTTGTTCAACTGAGTTAATTGTAAATATTTAAAAGTTTTTTTTAATTTAACTAATTAACTTAGAATATTTTTCTATGGTTACATGATTCATGTTCTTTCCCTCCCCATCTCTCTTCCCCCCTCCTGGAACCAATGAGCAATTCCACTGGGTATCAAGTTAATTATAAATCTTAAAGCATTCTGTAAATGTCCCTTATTGTTACTGCCTTTTCATTTAAATCTTTTGCATAGTGTTTGCCAGCTTACAGACCAGTTTCTTTTGATATAGGAACCCTGTGAGGTAAGTCTAGTAAATTTATTCTTAACCCTGGTTTTACAGATGAGGAGGCAAGCTCAGGGGGTGCCATAACCTGCCCATGATGACAGAACTAATCATATGGCTGAGTTAGAACTTCAAACTCTTCAAACGTAGCATCTGGTGTTTCTGCATTGGGATAGCTCTCCAGCAAACTTTGTTTTGAATTCATATTATGAAATATCTGTTCTAGTGAAGTAGAAGAGCTTTTGTTAGTTCTTAACTTAAAAATAAGTCTTTAGTTACAGAATCATTAAACCTTAGAGCCTTGAGGAACCTTAAAGTTTAACTCAGCTTTTTGGATAAAGAAGCTATGATCTTGAGAAGTTAAATAACTTGCCAAAAATCCACACAGCCAGCCAGTCAGTAAGTAGTAGTAATTGTTATAGAGCCAGGATTTGAACTTAACCTCTTTACCATGCTGCCTTCCTTAAACTGTATATTTATATACTTTTTAATAATGTGAATATGAGATGCCTTTTTGGGGTCCTCTTAGGTTTTATATTTGTTGTCACTTTTGAATTGTAAGCTAAGAATGGTATTTATCCATTATGTAACACAAGTTTATGCAAAAATTTTTATTGCATATGCAATAAAATATGCAATTGGAAATATTCTCATTTTCTTCTCATAATTGCCAATGAAAAAATAAAAGGTAACACATCAGGGATTCCATTTTGTGAAACATTTTAGGCATTCTTGGAAAAAAAAAGATTTTACATAGTTTTAATGAAATTCTAAAATAAAGCATTTTATAAAGAAATGGAGTGAGAAGATCACAATGGTTAACCATTCCAAAAGTATGGGAGACGAGTTAAATATTTTGCATCTTAATTTAGAGAAGTTCTTTTTGCAGCTTTCTCTAGGCGGGGATCTGTATAAAATTGTCACTAAACTGGTTCATCAACTTTTGGTTAATCTTGACAGTTTGGTCAACTTTTGTAGCAGTCCAGTTGTATGAAGATTCATCTTGTGGGTGATGTCAGTTTATGGTTGTAAAATTCAGATATGTTTTTGATTAATTGTTGGGGGATAAAAGGGAAGAAAGTAACAGCCAAATAAATTGGAATTTTTATTTATTTTATGACTATGATCCCGGTATGAAATGAACTAATAAAAAGAATCATTAGTTAATTAATCTAGTCCCTCCTTTTTTTCTTTCCAATGAAACCTTTATTCATCAGTAATAACTTTTCTTTATTTATATTGGCCTCTTTGGAGAAATTAATTGTTTTTACTTCATAGCATACCTTTGTTCTTTAAAGGATAAGTGTTTGTCATTGGTTTAGCACAGAGCAATACAAATTGGTTTCTGATGAGATATTCTGAGCAAAATTAATAATTAAAACTCTCACTTTTAATGTTAAAGAAGGCTTTTAGTCTAGGCTTTATGATGTTTGCATATGATCTTTATTCCCCCCAGGTAAGGAATATTGTAGCAAAAGAGTATTGCTTTTTCTCTGGCTCTTAATTGTATGAAAGATAGAAATTCTTTTTTCAAGTTTCTTTTCCTCCCTTAATTCTAACTTGCTTGACATTTCTCATCTTTCTTATTTTGTGTTTGTGTCATTGTAGTTTTTGTTTGTGAGATTACTTTTATATATCATAAGTTCCCTGAAGGTTGGTAAGGAATCTTACTCTCTAACTCCCCCAGGGCTAACAGTAAAACATTGTACTAAATAAATACTTGTCAAATTGACCTGCCTTATTACTGTATTGTAAGTGTCATATACTTGGTGTTTAATGATCCATTAAACCTAATTTCTTGTGCTTTTAATGTTAAAATATTTTAGTATTTTCTCTTTAGTTTTGGAAGGGCTGGAAGGAGACTCACCTCTTGATTAAAATAATATGGTTATGAATTCAGCATTTGAGGACTGTATTCACAACTATATGTCCCAAGGGATACATGAGAAATTAGACATAATGCTTTCCCTTGAAGCAGCTAGATTTTGAAGTGGATAGACCACTGAGTCATAAGATAGGAAGTTGTTGCTGTTTCATTGTTTTCAGTCATATTGGACTTTTTGTAACTCCTTTTGGGGTTTTCTTGGCAGAGGTTTGCCATTTCCTTCTCCACTTTAAAAATGAAGAAAACTAATAAACAGTTAAATAACTTGCTTAAGTTAAATGACTCATTTTAAGTCACAGGGCCAGTAAGTGAGGCAGGATTTGAACTTAGATCTTCCATACTTCAGGCCTGGCACTCTATCCACTGTACCACCTACCTGTCCAAAGTAGGAAAACTGGAATTCATATAAGGCTTCACAGTCTCTTGGGCAAGACATATAACTTTCTACCTGTCTCAGCTGTAAAATGGGGTTATAATAGCACTTGCCTTATAGGATTGTTATGAGAACCAAATATAATATTTGTAAAGCCCTCAGTGTACAGTGCTTGGCATAGAGTAGACTATATAAATGGCTCTCATTATTTTTATTATTAGTCTTTTAGTTGAAGAAATAAGACAATAAAACTTAACAATAGTGGGGTTATATTTTCAATTCAACAAACCTAAGCACTTAAAACAAATGGCATAAATGAAAATTGGTCCCCTTTCTCCGCTAGCTAAATTTTTATATTTAGGGTACTGAGTACTGTGCTTTTCATTTAGTAGTTACTTGATAAATGTTTGAATTTATATATGTAGAGTGGTTTTGGAATTATGACTGATATAGAACTTTAAGGTTTACAGTGTGCTTTCTTCTGCAAAGTAGGTAGAATATTATTCTCATTTGGTAAATGAAGAAGCTGAAGCGCTGAGGTCATGTAAAGATTATGATCACATGATCTTTGGTTTAAGAGATCTATGACACAATTAAGTTTACTTTCAACCCAGTGTTATGTCCACTATATTATATTCTTTCTGTATAGGGTTGCCCCATGGTCTCCATAAGCTTGTAGGTACTGGAGGTAGGATCCATTTATTCTAAATTAATTTAGTGGCCAATGATTCTGGTCTTAACAAGTGTTCTTTCAGTATGTAATAACTACAGAGAAAGTGAAGATAGTATCAAAAAACTTCATAAGAAAATGATAAGCATTGACTATATCTGCATGCCATGCCATTCTTGCCAACCTACTTCCTGTCTAGTCCTCCAATTCTTGCCTTGGGATCTGGATTGTTGAGAGCTCACTATATGTATCTAGTCCACCATACCATGCTTCACCACTCTCTGCCTTCCATACAACTGCCTTTGCCTCCTTTTTCCACTTTGAACTGTAGGGAACAGGTCTAGGTTTGTGCCTGACACTAATAAGTGCTTAATCAGTGCTTTTTCATTTTTTTGTGAGGGGTTAGATAGATCTACCCCAGCTAAGACTTAGAAAGCTTTAGTGACTCAATCTGAAATGTAAACTAAGTACAAACAACTATTCCCCTCAAATTGAGAGGAATAAAGTACAGGTATCCCTTCCATATTACAACTTTACCCTTTGCAGCTTCAATATATCCTGGATTGGCATTAGAAATTAAGTGGGAATTTTTTGAGAGTTTTGGAAGCTGAAGATAACAATGGTAAGCAGTTTGATCTGGGTTATACATATATTGTCATGCAAAACATATTTCCATGTATTCATTATTGTAAGAGAATACTCTCAATAAAACCCCACAATAAAAACACAAATAAACTAAAGTGAAAAATATTATGCTTTGATCTGTATCCTGACTCCCAACAGTTCTTGCTCTAGAATTCTGGATAGCAATTTTTGTCATAAATCCCTCTGAATTCTTCTAGATCATTGTACTGCTGAGAGTAGCCAAGTCTATCACAGTCGATCATTCTATAATATTGCTGTAATTGTATAATGTTCTCTGGTTCTGTTTACTTCATTCTGCTTCAGGTCACATAAGTCTTTCTAGTTCTTTCTGAAATCATCCTGTTCATCATGTCTTAACAGCACAATAATATTCCATCACCATCATATAGTACAGATTGTTCAGCCATTCTCCAATGAAGACATCCCCTTAGTTTCCAATTCTATGCCTCCACAAAAAGAGCTGCAAGAAATTTTTTTGTACAGAGGTCTCTCCCCCTCTCCCCCCTTTTAATCTTCTTGAGATACAGACCTAGTAATGGTATTACTGGATCAAAGTTTTATAGACCTTTGGGAATACAGTTCCAAATTGCCCTTCAGAACAGTTGGATCAGTTCATAATTCCATCATCAATACTTCTGAAGTGGGAGACCATCATTACATAGTAGTCTTAGTATTGCATTAGCATCCCAATTTTGCCACATCCCTTCCAATGTTTTTCATTTTCGTTTACTGTCATATTGGCCAATCTGATATGTGTGAGGTTGGTACCTCAGAGTTATTTGTTTTAATTTGCATTTCTCTAATCAAGAGTGATTTAGAGGGGGGTAGCTAGGTGGCTTAGTGGATTGAGAGCCAGGCTTAGAGACCAGAGGTTCTAGGTTCAAATCTGGCCTCAGACACTTCCTAGCTAGGTAAGTCACTGAACCCCCATTGCTTAACTCTTGTGCCTTAGAACTAATAAGGTAAGGGTTTAAAAAAGAAAAAAAGAGTGATTTAGAACATTTTTTAATGTGATTATTGGTAGCTTTGATTTCTTCATCTGAAAACTGCTTATCCATGTTCTTTGACCATTTGGGGAATGAATGGCTTATTCTTGTAACTTTGATTTAGTTCTCTAGTGCGCGAGGGATACTAAACTCTCCTCCCTTTCTGGGGTTGTGGAGGTGATGTCAACTACTCTTGACTACCTACCTGTGTACCTGTACCTGGTGTGAGGCTGAATCTAGAGGCTAGGACAGGACAAAGGGAGCCAGGGTCTGCTGGAGGAGCAGATGGAAAGTTAGATTAGGTCTCTCTCTCTCTCTCTCTCTCTCTCTCTCTCTCTCTCTCTCTCTCCCTCTCTCTCCCTCTCTCTCCCTCTCCCTCTCTCTCTCTCTCTCTCTCTCCCTCTCCCTCCCTGCTTCTCTCCCTCTCCCTCTCCCTCCTTTTACCTATCCAGGAATCCTAATGAAATTTTAAAATCTAAGGACTAAGAGGCCTATATTAAAAAACTATATATTTGAGAAATTAGACCTTCATCGAAGAAATTTGTTATAAAAATCTCACCCAGTTTGTTTCCCTTCTAATCTTGATTACATTGGTTTTGCTTTTAAATTTAATATAGTCAAAATTATTCATTTTACATCTTGTAATGTTCAGTCTCTTGTTTGGTCATTTCCCTTCTCCGTAGATATGATAGATAAACTATTCTTTGTTCCCCTAATTTAATTATTAGTATCACCCTTAATGTCTAAATCATATACTCATTTTGACTGTATCTTGGTATGGTCTATACCTGTTATGGTGAACCTATGGCACATGTGCCAAAGAGGGCTTGGAAAGCCCTCTCTGTGAGCATGCATGCTGCCCACCCCCACGTTCATTACTAGAAAGGCAGAGGGATTTGGGCAGAGCTGCTTGCTCCCTTACCCCCCACCATTGTCCCTATGGACATTTTTTCACTTCACTCACTCCTCTGCCCAGCAGCCCAATGGGAGGCTTCTTCCTTCCCCTGTCTGGAGTAAGATGGGCAACTCACAGGTGATAGAATTGGAGGGGAGAGAAGTGGCCGGACATTTTTCATGCGGGTTTTTTCTCCCTCCCCTATCTGGGGTAAGGCAGGTGGGGAGGGGGGCACAACCCAGTTCAAGGTGGGGCATGGCATGGGTCTCTACAAGGTTCGCCATCTCTGGTCTATGCCTAGTTTCTGCCATACTGTTTTCCAGTTTTCTTAGCAGTTTTTTTTTTTTTCAAATAGTGAATTCTTATCCCAAAAATCTGGGATCTTCGTGTTTATCAAACACTAGATTACTAAAGTTATTTACCCCTGTGTATTGTATACCTAATCTATTCCATTGACCCACCATTTCCATTTCTTAGCCAGTATCAGATTATTTTGATAATTTTATAATTGGGATCTGATACTGCTGGGCCACCTTTTTTCACATTAAAAAAATTAATTCATATGACTTTCTTGATCTTTTGTTCTTCCAGATGAATTTGGTTATTATTTTTCCTTATTCTATAAAATTCTTTTTTGGTAGTTCAGCTATATATCTATAGTATTTTTAATGTCCAAGGATTCAATCTGAGTCTCTTAATAATTTATAGTTAGCTGAGGTGTCCATGGTATATAACTATCATTATCCTTAACTACCAGGGAGGAGTAACTGCCACTTTTTAATAAGAATCTTTAATGCTGACATATATTCTTTCTGTTCAAATGTTACTGCTCAGCTGGGAGCTGTTGCCTTCTCCAGCTATAGCATAGGTAGTATGCTATACATAGTATAAGGGGGAGATATTTGGGGCAGTGTGGTTGAGTCCAAAAAAATTAAAGTTCTATGAGAAGTCTAGAAAGAAGTGGATGATTCGATGGTGGTCAAAATAGTAAGCTGTCAAATAGGATATGTCAGTTCTAAAGGAAGAGGAGCCTCAATGAATGAATGAAAAAACATTTAAATGTTTACTGTATGCAAAGTTTTAGGAATGCATATAAAAAGATAAAAACTATGTGGCAAGGATATTGGTATTGTTAATGAGAAAGAGTTTGTTTCTAAGACAGTTTAGTTCAAATCTGTTATGATGGTAGTGCCCAGGAAATAGTGAGAGATGATTCTAAACAGTGGAAGAGTTGATGAACTGACCCCAAATATAAAACTAATTTCTCATTGTAATTATTCTCAGTTCATGTTCAGTTTGAAGTTACTAATCATAACTTGTTGAAGACATTTGGGCTCTTTTGTAGTTACTGCTTTCTTAGATATTCACCAACCATCCTTTCTCTAAAAATTGGTTCTGTAAATTCGTCAGACGTTTGAGTGAAGTTAAGTTTTCAAACTCTACTTTCTCTTCCCTTTTTTGAAAAGTAAAGCAATTTTTTTCCTTCAATTTTTTGACACTTCTGTTTTCTATGATCTTTGGAAGAAAGGAAGATTTATTGTCTCTAAACAGTGGTTCAGCTATTATAAAGCCATTTTATTTTATGATGTAATTCATTTGGGCTTGTTGATTTGTACAATGTGTGAAATAATGAAGACAGTATTGAAATGGTAGACTTTGAGAATTGGGTTAGGTAAAGCCAGAAGAGAGATGATGGACAGGGGTTATGAAGAAGACCAAAACATGGTTGGTAAAAGCCAGGGAATAGGAAAGGCAGACAAATAGAGGTCTAGTTAAAAGGAAAATACTCAAGTGAAATGCCAGCTAAAAGCATTTGATTCTTCATTGTTCCAGAAAAGAACCTTAACAGAACTCTGGTTTAATTAATCTGATTATTTTTTCGAAATGGAGGTTTTTGATGCTTTGGTAGTTCCCTCATTTCATTTTCATTTGTGTATCTTAGATGCCTTCTCATCTTTTGTGAAATTTTATCCATGTTTTCCATTAACCTGTGAAGGTTCTTTCTAATTAATGTATTTTAGGCCTTTTGATTCTTTCGATGTTATGGATACCATTATAATAGTTGAGATTTTTTTTTTTTTTAGTACTTTGGCTTTGAAAACTTTTTATTCACAATAGACTTATGGGTAGAGTAGTATAAGAATCATTATCCTTCTTTTACAAATGTAGATGTGTAAACTTAGATTCTTGAGAAGGAAAAGTGATTTGTCTATAGCAACATAGCTCTAGTAAGTAGAAGAAATAGAATGAGAGCTTTGCTAAAAAACCTGTGTTCCTTCCACTATTAGGTTGCCAATTGGTCTATCTCAGTGATTCCCAAAGTGGGCACCACTGCCTCCTGGTGGGTGCTGTGCAGTGAGGGGTAGGGCAGTGATGGCCACAGGTGCATTTGGGGGTGGTGAATAACTGCTAAGGGGGCAGTGATAGTATGTGACAGGGGGCGCTAAGTAATATTTTTTTCTGGAAAGAGGGTGGTAGGCCAAAAAAGTTTGGGAACCACTGGTTATGTCTCATTCTTGATACATGACTGGCTATCTCTTTTCTGGTCTTATGAATCCTTGATAATCTTTCATGCCACTTCATGCCACTTCTTATACATAATTTATCACTAGTATTTTGCAGCCTAAGTAAGCTTCTCATGCAGATTTTCATTGCTTTTTGGATTATTTGTAAATTTGATTCTTCCAGGCTTGCGGAGAATTTTTTGGCCATGACAATTCATAAATGGAAATCCCATTAAGAAGAAAACAAAAACACAACCTTCTGGCAAGATTTTTTTTTTATGTAATATGTATTCCCAACTCCGTATTTCTAAGATTCTATTTGTACATTTCAATTTTAAGTATGTATAACTACATACTTAAATGGATAGAGCACTGAAATCAGAATCTGGAAGACGTGAGTTTAAATCCTACTGCTGTCAGTTACTAGCTGTAACTTTCCTATATGAGACTCTCCTCTATGCCAAAAGCAACCCCTCCATCTATGCTGTCTTTGATTCCATCAAACAACTTTTCTTGTATTTGCACCTCTCCTTTCTCTCTTTACCCCCAACCCCAACCTTTTAATCACCTTCTTCCTCATCTATAAAATGGGGATAAAAACCCTACCTTTCAAAGTTCTTGTAATATTTATGGAGTACTTTACAGACTTTGTAGGTCATCTATAAATGCTAGCTATTCTAACATTTGCCTTCAGTCATGAGAGTTGGTACCAAAAATGTCCTCCCTATGGAGCACAATAGAATACTATATGGTCTAAAATGATTTTTTCAAAAAACATTGCCTAAGGGAGTCTAATTCAAAGCTGATGGTGCATTATTGGTTCAGTTCTTCTGTGAAATCAGCAGGTTGCTGTATCTTCTGGACTGTGTGTGAGCATGTGTGCATACTCATTCAAGTATAATTTTTATGTAATTTAGCATTTCAATGTAATGGTTGATAAATTTCTTTTCCTCTTTTATGACACAAAAAAATCCCCAAAATGTCTTCCTTCTGTGATTCACTTTTATTCTCTCTTCTGCTTGAAATGTATAACTGCAACATAGCTGGAGCAAAAGTTTGTGTACTTTCTTTAAAGCTTCACCACCCTCTTTTTCATGGTTGATAAACTAACATCCAGCATTTATATAGTTTTGTTCATGTGTGATTTCTTAAGCTTTTGCTTTGGCAACTTTTACTTCCCTATAGCAAGTCATCAAACTAATATCTTGTAACATATATTTAAAATGCCCTAGTGTAGCTTATTTGTAAAGCACATATCTTTTGAAATAAAGCAATTGTTACACATGAATAAGCTTAGACATTGTTTACAATGGTCATATTTAAAAGTACAACCTTTAACTCAGCAGTTAATTTTGTGTCAGCAGAATTGTTTTGGCTATTTTTTATAAAGGCTTTTTTTTTTTAACCCTTGTACTTTGGTGTATTGTCTCATAGGTGGAAGATTGGTAAGGGTGGGCAATGGGGGTCAAGTGACTTGCCCAGGGTCACACAGCTGGGAAGTGGCTGAGGCCGGGTTTGAACCTAGGACCTCCCGTCTCTAGGCCTGACTCTCACTCCACTGAGCTACCCAGCTGCCCTATAAAGGCTTTTTATATATATTACTGGCAAACTTTTGGAATGTCTTGGGGGTCAGAAACGTTGCTTTTCTGTAATATATTAAAGTATGTTTTACCTCATTGGCAACTATTTGAGTAATATACCTTGTCTGCAAAGTGAAGCTTAATTTCCTTTTTAAATTCTTACCTTATATCTTAGAATCAATTTATAAGTATCAATTCTAAGACAGAAGAGTGGTAAGAGGTAGGCGACTGAGGTTGAGTAACTTGCCTAGGTCACATAACTAGGAAGTGTCTGAGACTGCATTTGAACTTAGGACCTCCCATCTCCAGGCCTGGGGTTCTATCCATGGACTTATCTAATTGCTCCCTTATTTCCATGAACTTTGACTATAAAACTGTTCTGGGGGTAGAGGAGGAAGTGCCACAAAGATGCTTTAAAAAACCTTAAAAACCAAACAAGTCTTTAGAAAACCAAATATTTGAAGGCATAACCATAGCTGACCTTTCAATAGGTTTGGTGAGGATGAGAGGTTAGGGTTTTGCCTAGAAAGTATCATTTGGCTAGAAAGCATCAAAGTCCAAACTTGGATTCAAGTCTTTTGACTCTAGGTCTAATGTGCTTTGCATAATAAGCTGCCACTTTGTGACAAAACAATGTACAGTTTATAGAACACTAATGTGATCTTAGAATTAAATGAAAATAATGCCCTCAATTTAAAAACACATCTGAAAAAAATCTTTCAACTTATATTAAGGAAAACAAAACCCACCTTCCCCACTATTCTACACCAGAGCATGCTCTTATTTAGTTCCTTATACCCTACTTCTTGGTATTTAATCAACAAGTGCCAGTTGTGACAGGCAGTGTTCTTGGCCTTGGGAAATCAAATATAAAAGCTTCATAGAGCATGTTTTGGTTCTGTTATTTTTTTTCAGTCATGTCTAACTCTTTATGACCCAGATTGATTTGCCATTTCCTTCTCCATTTCACACTGCAGATGAGGAAACTGAGGCAAACAGAGTTAAGTGACTTGTCAGGGTCACACAGCTAGTAAGAGTGAGACTGGATTTGAATCCATGAAGATGAGTATTCCTGATTCCAAGCCCTCTGTCTATCCACTGTACCACTCAGCTGTCCGTAGCATGTTTATAGTTGAGAGAGGGAGCATGTGTATATACACACACATGCATCAACACATATGCATTAAATATAAACTAATTTAGGTGGAGAATCAGGGGAAAAGAGGGGACACTTGAATTGCACACTGAAGAGAGGTAGAAGAAAGAAAGAAGAGTGTTCTCTTGGGAAAATGGGAGATGGCCTGAGAAATGGCATAGTAGGAGATGGAATATTATTGTTAGGGAGCAGCAAGTAGGCCAGTTTGGCTATAATATAACTTGGGTGAGAGAAGTAACTGGCATGGTAGCTCAAAGGACAGAATACTAGGCTTGGAGTCAGAAAGACCTGAGTTCAAATACAGCCTTCAACACTTGTATTAGTTGTGTGATCCATGGCAAGTGACTTAACTTCTGTAAGCCTCAGTTTGCTCATCTGTAAAATAGGACTAATAATATAATAGCGTTTACCTTGAGTTATTGGCTCAAATGAGATAATAGTTGTAAAAAGTGCTTAGCAGAATGTCTTCACACCTAGTAAGTTCTATATTAATGCTTTTTCCATTCCAATGAAAGAGGAGGGCTTTAGTCAGGAAAAGTAGGCTAAAGTTATAAAGACCAGGTAGAGGAGTTTGGTAATTTATCCTAGAAGCAATAAGCAGCTATTGAAAAACACTTTCTCAAAGCTTCTAGCTCTTAAATGTAAACAGATCTAACTTGGCTCACAGTCGGGGGATAAACAAAAATGAATAATTACTTTTAAATGAAGTTATGGAATACCCTTATTGAAATATTTGAAAAAAATGCTGGATTTGGAATCAGGATCTGGGTTCAAATTTCTTCTGTGACTTGGTAGATGTGACTTTGAGCAAGTTATTTTAGCAAGTCCACTCTCTGGATCTGTTTTCTCCCCAATGAAATGTATTAGATGTTCTCTGATGTTCCTTTCAGCTCTCTAACTTTGATCATATGATCATTTTAATTATGAGGAAATATGGGGATAGTTGTAAGAGCACCAGTTTTAGGCCAGGACTAGATGGTCTCTTGGTGTAATCATTTGGAGAAGAAAAAACTAGGTGTGATGTGTGATTTAGATGAAGATGTGAATGAGGCTAGAGTTATAATTATCAACTGTGTATTCCCAGAAATTTTGATTCCCTTTTCTTGTCCTTCCCTTTCTTCTTTCACTATTTTATTCTTCTATACCAGTGTTTTGTTTTTAATCAGTTCCCCTAATCCCCTCCCTTATTGTACTTCCCTTTCTTCCCCCCCCCTTCCTTCTTATTACTCTTTAAAGCTACACCACCTGGCTCCCCCCATATTCCTTCCCTCCCCACCATTCTGTTTGTTACCCTTCTACTTTTCTATAGGGCACGAATCAATTCTCTGCCCCAATGGATCTGATTGTTCTTTCCTCTTTAAGTTAATTTCATTGCATTTAAGAATTAAGTATTTCCTTTCTTCAACCTCTTTACCCTTCCATTGTATTGGTCTTCTCCCGTTAGCCCCGTGCACTTCTTTATGAAATATAAGTTTACTCCATTTTGTCTGTTTTCCCTATTTCTCTTAATATTATCTCCTTTTTTTTACATATATATATATTATATACACACACATATACACACACACATGTACATACATACATATATCTTGACATTTCATCGTATACAGTTTGTCCCTGTTCCCTGTAAGTATATATACTTCTTCTACCTACTCTGTTGATAATAACAATTTTTAAGAGTTACCAATATCTTCTTTTCTTATAGGGATATAAGTCAATTGAGCTTATTGGGTACCTTAAAGAAAAGGTTTTTTGTTTTTCCCCCATTCTCTTAATTACCTTATGGTGAGTTCTGTGTTTGAGCAGCAAACTCTCTGTCAGGTTTTTTTCTTTATGAATGCTTGAAAGTCTTTGATTTTGTTGAATGACCATACTTTCCCCTGCAAGAATATAGTCAGTTTTGCTGGATAGTTAATTCTTGGTTGTAGACCTTGCTCTCTTGCTTTCTGGAATATTATATTCCATGCCTTCCAGTCCTTCAATGTAGATGCAGCCAGATCCTGTGTTATCCTAACTGTGATTCCCTGGTATCTGAATGACTTCTTTTTTAGCAGTTTGTAATATTTTTTTCCTTGGTCTGGATGTTTTTGAATTTGGCTATAATATTCCTGGAAGTTGTCAGTTGTGGATTAAATGTAGGAGGTGATCTGTGGATTCTTTCAATTTCCACTTTTCCCCCTTATTTGGGAATGTCAGGACAGTTCTCTTGTATAATTTTCTGTAGGATGATGTCCAAACTTTTTTTCTTTTGTCATGATGTTCCAATAGACCAATAATTCTTTTTTTTAAACATTTATTGATATTCATTTTTAACATGATTACATGATTCATGCTCCTACTTTCCCCTTCACCCCCCCCATTCCCCCCACCCATGGCCAATGCACATTTCCACTGGTTTTAACATATGTCATTGATCAAGACCTATTTCCAAATTGTTGTTAGTTGCATTGGTGTGGTAGTTTTGAGTCTACATCCCCAATCATGTCCACCTCAACCCATGCGTTCAAGCAGTTGTTTTTCTTCTATGTTTCCTCTCCTGCAGTTCTTCCTCTGAATGTGGGTAGCGTTCTTAACATAAGTTCCTCAGAATTGTCCTGGGTCATTGCATTGCTGCTGGTACTGAAGTCCATTACATTCGATTTTACCATAGTATATCAGTCTCTGTGTATAGTGTTCTTCTGGCTCTGCTTCTTTTGCTCTGCATCAATTTCTGGAGGTCTTTCCAGTTCACCTGGAATTCCTCTAGTTTATTATTCCTTTGAGCACAATAGTATTCCATCACCAGCATATACCACAATTTGTTCAGCCATTCCCCAATTGAAGGACATACCCTCCTTTTCCAGTTTTTTGCCACCACAAAAAGTGCAGCTATAAATATTTTCGTACAAGTCTGTTTATCTATGATCTCTTTGGGGTACAAACCCAACAATGGTATGGCTGGATCAAAGGGCAGGCATTTTTTTATAGCCCTTTGAGCATAGTTCCAAATTGCCAGCCAGAATGGTTGGATCAGTTCACAACTCCACCAGCAATGCATTAATGTCCCAGTTTTGCCACATCCCCTCCAGAATTCATTACTCTCCCCTTCTTTCATTTTAGCCAATCTGCTAGGTGTGAGGTGTGGTACCTCAGAGTTGTTTTGATTTGCATTTCTCTAATTATTTAGAGATTTAGTACACTTTTTCATGTGCTTATTGATACTTTTGATTTCTTTACCTGAAAATTGCCTATTCATGTCTCTTGCCGATTTATCAATTGGGGAATGGCTTGATTTTTTTTTTTTTATACAATTGATTTAACTCCTTGTATATTTGAGTAATTAGACCCCTGTAAGAATTTTTTATTATAAAGATTTTTTCCCAATTTGTTGTTTCCCTTCTGATTTTTGGCTGCATTATTTTTGTTTGTACAAAAGCTTTTTAGTTTAATATAATCAAAACCATTTAATTTACATTTTGTAATTTTCTCTAACTCTTGCTTGGTTTTAAAATCTTTCCTTTCCCAGAGATCTGACAAGGAAACTACTCTATGTTCACTTAACTTATTTATAGTTTCCCTCTTTATATTCAAGTCATTCACCCATTCTCAATTTATCTTGGTGTTTTTTAGCATCTATTGAGATAATCATGTGATTTTTGTTTGTTAGATTGTTGATATGGTCAATTATGTGGATGGTTTTCCTAATGTTGAACCATCCTTGCATTCCTGGTATGAATCCGACCTGATCATGTGGATGATCCTCTTAATTACTTGCTGGAGTCTCTTTGCTAGTATTCTATTTAAGGTTTTTGCATCTATGTTCATTAGGGAGATTGGTCTGTAGTTTTCCTTCTCTGTTTTTGATCTACCTGGCTTTGGAATCAGTACCATATTCATGTCATAAAAGGAATTTGGTAGGACTCCTCCTTTGCTTATCATATCAAATAATTTGTATAGTATTGGGATTAGTTGCTCTTTGAATGTCTGATAGAATTCACTTGTGAATCCATCAGGCCCTGGCGATTTTTTCTTAGGGAGTTCTTTGATGGCTTGTTCAATTTCTTTTTCTGATACGGGATTATTTAGGTATTCTATTTCTTCTGCTGTTAATCTAGGCAATTTATATTTTTGTAAATATTCATCCATATCTCCTAGATTGTTATATTTATTGCCATATAATTGGGCAAAATAGTTTTAATTTCCCCTTCATTCGAGGCGAGGTCTCCCTTTTCATCTTTGATACTGTCAATTTGGTTTTCTTCTTTCCTTTTTTAAATTAGATTGACCAGTACTTTGTTTATTTTATCTATTTTTTCAAAATACCAGCTTCTAGTCTTATTTATTAATTCAATAATTCTTTTACTTTCGATTTTATTAATTTCTCCCTTGATTTTTAGTATTTCTAATTTAGTTTTCATCTGGGGATTTTTAATTTGCTCGCTTTCAAGTTTAAGTTGTATGCCCAATTCATTAATCTCTGCCCTCCCTAATTTGTTAATATATGCACTCAAGGATATAAATTTCCCCCTGAGTACTGCCTTGGCTGCATCCCACAGAGTTTGGTAGGATGTCTCATCATTGTCATTGTCTTCAGTGAAATTGTTGATTATTTCTATGATTTCTTCTTTGACTAGCTGGTTTTGGAAAATCATATTATTTAATTTCTAATTAGTTTTTGATTTGCCTGTCCAGGAGCTCTTACTAATTATTATTTTTATTGCATTATGATCTGAGGTTACATTTATTATTTCTGCTCTTTTGCATTTGTTTGCAATGTTTCTATGCCCTATTACATACATGGTCAATCTTTGTGAATGTACCATGTGCAGCTGAAAAGAAGGTGTATTCCTTTTTGTTCCTATTTATTTTTCTCCATATATCAATTAAATCTAATTTTTCTAGGACTTCATTCACCTCTCTTACCTCTTTCTTATTTATTATTTTTGGTTTAATTTATCTAGATCTGTAAGAGGAATATTTAGATCTATTTTTACTTTGGCTTTGTTAGAAATCATAATCGCCACTCCTGCCTTCTTTTTCTCATTTGATGCCCAAAAGACTTTGCTCAAGCCCTTGACCTTAAATTTGTGTGTGTCCACCTGCCTCATGTGTTTCTTGTAGACAACATATGGTAGGATTTTGGTTTCTCTGTTATTTGCTTCTGTTTTATGAGCGAGTTCATCCCATTCACATTCAGAGTTATAATTATCAGTTGTGCATTCCTTGACATTTTGGTATCCTCTCCTAATTCTACCCCTTCTTCTTACACTCTTTCCTTTTAAACCAGTGGTTTGCTTTAAGCCACAGTGGTTTGCTTTAAACCAGTAACCCTTATCCCCTCCCTTGATTAACTTCCCTTTCTATCCCCTCCCTTATTATTCCCCTCTTTTTATTTTTAAAGGCCTAATGAATTCCCTCCCCCTTTTTCTCCTCTCCCTTTTTTGACCTCCCCACTCCCCTGTTCCCCTTGGTTTATCCCTTCTGGCTTTCTCAGTAGAGTTAGATAGAGTTTTATATCCCAATGGATATAGCTACCCTTCCTCTCAGGGTTAATTACACTGAGAATAAGGTTTAAATATTACCTCTTAATGCTCTCTTCCTCTCCTTCTTATAATAGTATTCATCCCCTCCCCTTCCCATGCCCTCTTTATGTGTAATAGAATATCCTATTTTTCTTATTTATTCAAGTTTCTCTTGGTGTCCCCTACTATTCACCCCTCTCTTTCCCACCCCCCCATATCATCTTAGACCATTTAGTATTCCAACCTCTCCCTATGTATTATTTTTCTGATTACTATAATAGTGAATACTATAATAGTAAATAGAGTTCACTACAGAGAATTATACATAGCATTTCTCCACATAGGAATACAGATAATTAGATCTTATTGAAGCCCTTAAAGGGTCAAATTTAGAAAATATGAGTTTTCTCTCTTTCCCCTCTGTTTATTATTTACCTTTTCATGTTTCCCTTGATTTTTGTGGTTGGATATCGAACTTTCCATTTAGTACTGGACTTTTCTGTGGAAATACTTGGAAATCTCCTATTTTATTGAATGCCCAAACTTTCCCCTGGAAGAAGTATATAGTTAGTTAGTTTGGATGGGTAGGTGATCCGTGGTTGAAGGCCCAGTTCTTTTCCCATTCTGAATATCATATTCCAAGCCTTGCGGTCTTTTAGTGTGGATGCTGCCAGATCCTGTGTGATCCTGATTGGTGCTCCTTGATATTTGAATTGTCTCTTTCTGGCTTCTTGTAAGATTTTTTTCTTTTACTTGGAAGCTCTTGAATTTGGCTATTATATTCCTGGGGGTTGTCTTTTCTGGGTGTAGAGTAGAGAGTGATCTATGGATCCTTTCAATGTCTATATTGCCCTCTTGTTGTAGAACTTCAGGGCAATTTTGCTGAATAATTTCTTTTAGTATGGAGTCCAAATTTCTATTAATTTCTGCTTTTTCAGGAAGACCAATGATTCTCAGATTGTCTCTTCTAGACCTGTTTTCTTGGTCTGTCACTTTCTCATTGAGATATTTCAGGTTTCCTTCTATTTTATCAGTCTTTTGACTTTGTTTTATTTGTTCTTGCTGTCTTGAGAGATCATTAGCTTCTAATTGCTCAATTCTAGCCTTTAGGGACTGGTTTTCAGTCATAATCTTTTCTTTTTTGGCTGTAATCTTTTGGTTTTCCTTTTCAACCTGGGCATTCTGGTGTTCAATTTGCTTATCAGTTCATTTGATTTCTGAGCCTCACTTTCCAGTTGCAAAATTCTGCCTTTTAAACTGTTATTTTCTTGCCAGATATCTTCCATCTTTTTCATCATCTCAGATTTAAACTCTTCAATAGCTTGTGACCAGTTTTCATTATTTTGGGAAGGGTTGGATAAGATTACTTCTTTGTTTTGCTCTGTTGTCTGGATTTTCTCTGTGTAAAAGTTGTCAAGTGTTACAGATTTCTTCTTGATGATCTTTCTCTTCTGGGGTTCCTGATTTTGGCTTGCCATTTTTAGACCTGCGCCTTCTCAGCTTTATCCTCTCACTCAGGGTCTGTCTGCGCTCTCTAGGCTCCTGAGGTCTCAGTTCTCGTTCTCAGGGTCAAGCCTCCTGGTGGCCCCCCCCCCCCGCCTGTCCCTCTGTCCGAGGCTCCCTCAACAGTCTCAGGGCACTGCTTCCATAGCTGTGCTCCCGTCTGCACAGGGTCCCCACTAGAGGTCCAAGCCTGCGCTCAAGATCCTTGTCCCGCGCCTACAGCAATGCCTTCACCTGAGCCTGAGCTCACAGTCTGTGTTCAAAGTCTGTGTGCGTTCTTTAGCCTCTTGGGGTCCTAAGTCTTGCTGCTCTCAGGAACAGGCCCTGGAGCTGCCAATGACTTAATGGATGCCCCAAACCTGCTTCAACTCCTGTGCATTGGCTTTGGCACTGTAGGTGGTGTGGGTGGTGGGGGAGGGGGTTGCTCAGCTCACGCTCCAGTGAGAGCTGTTTCACTCCTTTATAGCGTGGAAATGCCCCGATTCCACATACCTTCAATGCTACGCCCTGTTGTGGGGTCCCTTCGTTCGTCTGGATTTGTTTTTATGTCCCTCTGAGGAGTCCTATATGCCTCGGTTAGGAGAGGTCAAGCAGCTGCTCTTTACTCTGCAACCATCTTAACCCTAGACCAATAATTCTTAAATTGTCTCTTCGAGATCTGTTTTCCAGATCTGTGGTTGTGTCAATGAGGTGTTTCATATTTTCCTCAAAATTTTCATTTTTTTAAATTTTGTTTTATATATTCTTGCTGCCTTGTGAAGGCATTTGCTTCTAGTTGTTGAATTCTAATTTTTAAAGACTGACTTTTATCCCTGGCTTTTTGCTCTTCCTTCTCCTTCTGGTCTGCTTTTCTTTTATAGATCATCTTTCACTTTCTTTGCTTTGTTTTTCAGCTGGTCAATTTGGGCTTTTAAGACATTATTTTCTTGTTTTAGAGCATGTATTTCCTTTTCCCAATTGTCTTCAGCCTCTCTGTTGATTGTGTTTTCCGTGTTCTTGAGTTATTTGAATTTTGAGTTCTTGAGTTATTTGAATTTTGAGTTCTTGAGTTGAATGAATTTTGAGTTCTTGAGTTAATTGAATTTTAGGTTCTTCCTAAGCCTGTGTCCATTTCACTGAAGTTTCTAGGTTTTTTTTCTTGATGTTCCTTTATCTTCTTCTGATCCATTTGTACTTTATTCAATTTTTGGATAGAAGCTGTTGATTATGGTTTCTTTTTTCTTTTTCAGTTGTTTACTCATATTTTTTCCTTCTTTCTCCCCTGTAATTGGCTGTAATCTTGATCCTCTGATCTTTTTTTTTTTTTTTATCTGTGGGTTTGGGCTATTCAGCCCCAGGAGGGCTTCTTCTCTGTTTTGTTGATTAATTAGGTTAATGGGACCTGAGGCCAGATTTTCCTCAGCTGGTTAGTCTTCATTCTTTCTAGACTGTGGAGGAGAGGGGTGTTGGCGCTTCCCTGCCCTCTGAAGACTTTTTGTCTGCTATAAAGATAGGATTAAGCCAGGTGGGGTTGATCTGCACAGTTTGGAGTGCCCTAAGGTCAAAACCTCCAGAGAAGGGGGTGGTGGTGCAGCACAAGGTAGAGGGTATGTTCACCCTCTCTGGGTTTCTCCCCCAGCAGCTTCCCTGCTGTCTGTGATCAGAGCCTTGAGTTTGGCACAGCTGTGCCAGCGAGGCACTCCGTTGGACTAGTGCCCCAGCCCACCCAGAGATTCCAGGATCTACTGGAGACTCAGCACATTAGGTGGAGGAGGGTGTCTGGGATCTTCCTCTTTTCTTTCTCCCCCCACCCAAGAGTTTCAAGAATTCAGGCTTTTTTTTCCCCTCTTTTTTTCCTCACATACCTTTTAAGTTGGGTTCAACTGGAGGATCCCCCAGCTCTGTTGTGTTGTCAGATTTGGTTTTCTGTTCCCTCAAAGCCCTTTGTCCTTGATTGGTGGTGAAAGGCTTTACGGAGGTCTGTAGCCTTGCTGCTTCTATGCCGCTATCTTCCCAGAATCCTCCAAAAGACTGTGAATGAGGCTAGAGAAGAATTTGATAGCTGTCTTCAGGTATTAGAAGAATCATTTTATTTGGTCTTGAAGATAATAGCTGTGGGAGGTAATGAGGTAGAAATTGCATAAGTGCAGATTTTGACTTAATGCAATAAATAAACCTTCCTAACTATGAGAGCCCAAAATGGAATGGGCTCCCTTGTGAGATGGAGATTCCCATCACTGAAAGTCTAAAAGTTGACACTGGTCCCATACTGTCAGGAATATTATAGAGCAGATTCCTGTTCAGATTTAGGTTTGACTAAGTAACATCTGCAGTCCTTTCCAGCTTTGAAATTGTGGTCAAAAAACTAAGTCAAATGCCTTTAGTTTAAATCCCAGCTAGTTTATGAAGAAGTCAATCATCCTCATTGAACCTTGATTTTCTCATTTGTGATACTCCTACCTCATAGATTTATTGTGAAGAATAGCGTTAGGAAATGTTTTTTTAAATGTTAAAATGCTATCTAAATGTAAGCTTATCATCATAAGCAAAGCTGTGGCCAAGGCTTTTAGCAGGTGATGGTTCCATCCCTCATTTAAACGCTAACCATATATTTAAATACTCCAGTTCTTCCATTTGGTCAGCTGATGCTTTTCTCCCTTCCCCCAAACACTATCTGCTGCTGATTCATGCTGATGAGCTAGGGTAATAAATAGCTAGTCAGCTCTTTGTGTAGTGTGGCTTAGGAGAGTTTCTATCAAGTCTTTGACTCCCCCATCTTGTGATAGTGGAGCAGTAGATATGTTAGATTAAAAACCAAGCTTCCTTCTAGGTTCTGTTTTTCTATCTCCACCTCTTGCTCTTATACACAAACCTGTACAACTTTATTGGCTAAATGCTAGTCATCTTATCTTGTTCTGTCGTGTCCAGTTCCTCACGATCCTGTGGACCTACCGTCCATGGGTTTTCTTGGCAAGAATATAGACTGGTTTGCCATGTCCTTCTCCAATGAGAGTACTAAAATGTGTGCTAAAACATTCAGTTTGCTTAATTTGTTGTATTGTGCTTTCAGAAGGGCTATATGATGTTGAGTAAATCCTTTAACTTAAATCTGAGTTTAAACCTATAAAAGTAGTACCAGGGTTTCATTGGCTTGACCACTGATTGGGATAGGAGAGGTGAGAATGAGGAGTCAAGGATTGATACCTAGGTTGTGAGTCTAGGCTGCTGGGAGGATGGTGATGCCTCAATAGCAGTAAGGAAAGAGAAAGGTAACAATTCAATTTGAGACGTGGTGAGTTTGCAAGACCCAGGAAACATCCATTCTGAGGTGTCAAATAGATGGAGATCAAGGACTGGAAGTTAGCAGACAGTTTCGGGCTGAATAAGTAGATCCAAGAATCATTTATGTAGAATTCATAATTGAATCCATCATTGCTGAAGAGAGCACCAAGTGAAATAGTGTGGACAGAGAAGAGAAAAAGGCATGAATGGTAAATGAAAGCCAGACTGTACAGAATTAAAAATGAGGGAAAGAAAGTGAAGCACATGTTGTTGTAGATGGTCTTTTCCAGTAGGTTAGCCACAAAAGCAGTGCTATGTGAGTTGAATTTGCATGGAAAATTTAAGTTAATGTTATGAGATGACTTCTGTCATTTTTTATCTCATTATGTAGCCTGAGAAAATTTGTATGCATGAATGGTGTAGAGCAGTGATTCCCAAAGTGGGCGCTACCACCCCCAGTGAGTGCTGCAGCGATCCAGGGAAGCAGTGATAGCCACAAGTACATTTATCTTTCCTTTTAGTTGTTATTAAAATTTTTTAAAATTAATTTCCAAGGGGTAAGTAATATTTTTTCTGGAAAGGGGGCGGTAGGCCAAAAAAGTTGGGAACCACTGGCGTAGAGTTATGCACACATTATTTTGATGCATATACATTTGAATCGGCTTAGTATGAGGGATTTTTTTTTTTAATTCTATGTTTTTAGCATAATTACTTTAAATTCTTTTGTAGTTTAATCCCAAGAGTTTTACTTCGAATCACTCTTGCTTTTCCCTTTACATCATTTCAGGTAACTTGCTTTTGATCTCAGGAATTGTGGCTTTGTTTCCCAGGCAAGGCTGCCCTCTTCTTGCTACTTTTTTATGGCATTGCCTGAGGCGGCCTCATTTTCTTGATGGTTCATGGATTTTGATCCTAGTAGGATGTAGTTGGGGATAATACCTTCACCTAATGTATGATAAAAGGTAACTTCAATTTGGTATCTATGGTAAAAAGACAAAAAAGCAAGTTGAGCATAGCAACCTTTTTCTTGACAACAGAGAAATTCTCATCTCTAGTCACTGGAGTATAATAGAATAACTGTTTCATGGAACCTTTCTTATTGATGTTAGTGCCTTCTCTCTAACATTATTTCCAAATTATCCTGTACATATCTTCTTTGTTCATAGTTATTTGTGTATGTCTTCATTATTTTTTTAGCAATAAGTACTTGATAAATGATTCTTGACTTTCCCCCTATTGTTAGTCAGAAGAGCACTGGACTATCTTTGATAGAATCTAAGTAAGCCCTAGCTCCATAACTAACTAACCAAGTTTCCTTAGTAAATTATATGAAGCTCAAATATGGAAAATGTTACTATAAATGTGAATTGCATTAACTGATCAATATTATATTCACTTTAGGTATATAAGTGTTGACTATTTAAAGGCAGCTATAACATGACTGTTGCAAGAACCTGGCTTAATTTTGTGAAATCTCCACACTGGGAGATATTTTAAAAGTAAAGTCCTATAAATTACCACCTTGAAAGCCAAATGATTCAAGACAATACATGAGAGAATTTAGGAATAGTGAAGGTGAACTTTGGATATATAAACTGATAACTGATTACATTATGCTATAGGATACTTCAAATTATTATAGCTGAACTTTAAACCACATTTTTATGTGCTTAAGTACCATCACTGTTCTGTAAATAGCACAAATATGACTCACTCATTAAATAGAAATCATTAACCTTAGCATCAGATCAAGTTTTCTCTAAATAGGAATTTTTAAACAAACCAGTTCTTGCCACTTGCAAAGTCAATATAGGTTTAATCTGGGAAAAAGGCATTTATATATATTTACACACACACACACACACACACACACACACACACACACACACACACAACTAGGGTTAAAATCACCTTTTCCTCCCTTAAAACAATATGCAAACGTTGAGAGAAATTAATGGTTTGATTTAATTATGACAGCCCTCCTCTCTCCCAAAACACACACACACACACACACATACGTATAAAAAAAAATTAAAAAAATATATATATATATTTTATTCCGCTAAAACAAAACTTGATATGCGATAAGGATCACAATTTTACAAAGGCAGTTTGTACTACATATGATGATTATGTGGGACAACTGAAAAGGAAAGCCATTTGACTAAATTACTACTTAGATATGACATTTATTATATATTCTACATGATTTTCTGGGGAATACCAGAACGTTTCATTGAAGTGCTGCCCTCTAGGGAATTTTACATGATATTCTCCTCCTTAGCTTTCTCCTGGAAGTAATTTCTTGCTAGTCTGATTTCATACACTCTGTACTCTTATGTATGTATTTTAATTTGTTATGGTTATTTGCCAACATATTTTATCTCTCCTGCTAGAAGATAAGCTTCTTGATATTCTCTTAAAGTTTTCATGTCTCTTCTCTTCTCCCTGTTTGACTGCTCCTCATCAGACTCCTTTACTGGATCATCATTCATATACTGTTCTTTCCCAATGAATTTATTACCTCCTACAATTTGTTTATTATCTCTATTCAATGACTACCATATCAAAGTGTCATAGTCCTACGCTTTCTCCTAAATTGCTGTGGGGGCAGCTGGGTAGCTCAGTGGAGTGAGAGTCAGGCCTAGAGACAGGAGGTCCTAGGTTCAAACCCGGCCTCAGCCACTTCCCAGCTGTGTGACCCTGGGCAAGTCACTTGATCCCCATTGCCCACCCTTACCACTCTTCCGCCTTGGAGCCAATACACCGAAGTACAAGGGTTTAAAAAAAAAAAAAAAGACTAAATTGCTGTTTGCATGGAGATTTGGAACTGAATATCCTGAAAACATTTCAAACTTTCAACACAGTACAAAGAACTTTAATTCTTAAATGTACTCCCAATAAAAATTTCCTGTTACTTTTTTTTTTCTTAAACTTCTACTTTTTGTCTTAGATTATACACAAATGTTGGCTGTATGGTTCTAAGGAAGAGATAGGCAACTTGCCCTTAGTCATGCAGCTACGAAGTATCTGAGACCAGATTTGAAGTCAGGTCCTCCCAACTCCAGGCCTGGCTTTCCATTCACTGTGCTACCTGACTGTCTCTTCCCTATTACTTTTTCTTTTAAACCCTTATCTTCCATTTTAGAATCAATACTCTGTATTAGTTCCATGGCAGAAGAATGGAAAGGGGTAAGTAATGGAGGTTAAGTGACTTGCCTAGAGACACACAGGTAGGAAATGTCTCAGGCTTGGTTCTCAATCCAATCCACTGAGCCACTTAGCTACACTCTTTTCCCTATTACTTTTAAATCTTGAGAATATCACTATAATTCGGGTCATAGGTTGGCAAACTGGGAGCCATTTTTGATATCTCTCCTTCACCCCCCATATCTAATTGCTTTTCAAATCTTGTTCTGTTTACTACAGCTATAATTCTTCATCCTTTCCTTTTTCTCTACTTAGCCACTACTCTAATTTTAGATACCTCATTATCTCTCACTTGGACTGTTTCATTAGCCTTCTCTTTTAACACTCTCAGATCCATCTTCCCTAGCTACCAAAGTGATTTTTCTAAAGCACAGGCTTCAACTTCTGCACTAAATAAATTTCAGTGACACTTCATTAACTGTAGGATTAAATATGGACTCTCTTGTTTGTCCTTTAAAGCCTGACTTCAGCAGACTTTTCTAGAGTGATTATATATCACTTCCCTTCCATGTACTGTCTCTTACCCATAATAATCCTATCTCCTATCAGAATGACTGTTCTGAGTGTTGCTCCTACTTGAAGTGTTCTCACTGTCTCATAATTCTAGAATTTAAGTTAGATGTCACCTCATAGAAGGCTCTGCTGATCCTTTTGAGTTGCCAGTGCCTTCTCCTTGGAAATTAATTTGTATATGTTTGTATTTAATGTTACTTTGCCCAGTTGAATGTAAGTTCCTTAAGGGCAAGGACTTTTTAGCTTTGTCTTGTTATACCCAGTGCCTAGCACATAGCAGGCACTTGATAAATACTTATTTAATTCAAATCATTAAAGACTTAATGTTCTTAATCCAGGTATGTGTTTTTTTTATACCCTTACCTTCCATCTTGTAGTCAATACTGTGTATTGGTTCCAAGGCAGAAGAGTGGTAAGGGTACGCAAGGGGGTAAAGTGACTTGTCCAGGGTCACACAGCTAGGAAGTATGAGGTCAGATTTGAACTAAGGACCTCCCATCTCTAGGCCTGTCTCTCAATCCACTGAGCTATCCAGCTACACCCCCCCACCCCCCCCCCCATCCCAGTATGTTTTAAAAGACATTCTTCTACAAGTTAAACTAGATAACCTCTTGAGTTTGCTCAATACTATGCTTGGAGCATTGTACTAGAGCAGTGGTTCCCAAACTTTTTTGGCCTACCGCCCCCTTTCCAGAAAAGATATTACTTAGCACCCCCTTTCACATACTATCACCACCCCCTTACAGTTATTCACTGCCCCTAAATGCACCTGTGGCCATCACCGCTCCTCTGGATCGCTGCAGCACCCACTGGGGGGGGGGTGGGGGGGGTGGCGCCCACTTTGGGAATCACTGTGCTAGACTAAAAATTCCTTTTCTTAATTGAATTATAGTAGTGGGGACTTTGGAACATAAGATGTAAATGTAAATAATTATAATATACAGTATTACCTAATTGTATCAAAAGATTATCCAATAAAGTGCTCAGAGAATTCCAGGTGGAATGGAAGAGGTTTTTTTCTCCCATGGTAAGTAGGAAATCACCAAAGAATTATTTTTAAAATGTATTTATTTTACAGTCCCCTATGTTTAGCAGAATAAATGGAACATAGTTAAAATCTGTCTCTGTGATTTAGTGGCTCCTTCAGGTATCGTTAAGATTTTTTTAGTATGCTTTTTAATCTTATATATTTTTATTTTATACATTTAAAAACGTACTGAGAAAGGGTCCATACACAGATTTTACCAGAATACCTAAAAGTTCCATAGTGTAAGGAAAATGAAGAATCCCTGATCTAATAAGATGAAATTTAGTAGAGATCAATATTAAGGCTTCATACTTGGGTTAAAAATGTCAAATCCTCAAGTGCAAGATAGGGAAGATTTATCTAGAAAGCAATTGTTCTGAAAAAATTCTGCGTGCTTTAGTGTTTCAACAGGAGGATATGACAAACAAAAAACCTGATGCTTTCTGAAGCTGTATTGAGAGGTAGAGTACCCAGCACCATATGAAGTATTGTGTGAATTTATGGACATTTTAAGATCATGCTATGAGGATTGGCTAATAAACTAGGAAGTTTTTTGTTTTGTTTTTTTTTAAATCCTTACTTTCTGTCATAGTAACAACTCTAATTCCTAGTTCTGTGACTTTGGGCAAATCACTTAACCCCCATTGCTTAGCCTTTGTCTTTCTGCAAGACATTTTTAGGTAATTTTTTGTTTTGTTTTTAGGTGATACAAATAGTTCTAGATTGGACTCAGAAGTACTCATTTTAATTGAGTTTAAGTCCAGATTCCATAACTGCTGCCTTACTTTGGCTAGCCAAACTTTCAGCTTTGGTTTCCTCATCTTTAAAATGAGTGCTGGAATAGATGACCCTTTCTGGTAATTCTGTTCCAGTGAAATGTAAGATTCTTCTTTTTTCCTCTTTATTTCCAATTAACACCATTCCTTGCCTCCCTGAATTAAATTGAACTTTTAGTAGACAAAGAATCAGGCATAATTTTTATACTTCCTTGACAACCGCTAGTTCCTTTTCCCTCAATTTTCCCCTGTAGCATCAAATTGTCAGTGTAGACAACCCAGATATAGAAAATAGCTTTGGTTTGATGTCTTAGTACTATTGATGCCCCTAATTGTTTTACTAGCCTTTTATTTGACTTCTTAGCTATTTCAACCTTTGAAGCCACTTCTTAATTCTAGTAAGGTTTTGTTGAACTGCTTACTAGTTTTAGGTATTTATATAAGCTAAAATCTTATTTCAGTTTTCCATGTTGGCCATATAATGGAAGTTGAGTATTTTTATTTTTATTTTTTTGCATTTCAAGATCCCAAATGAAGTTAAAGCCTCCAAATAAATACTAGTTTGTCCTAGAAATTTTGACAATTTTAAGTAAAATTTGGCCTGTTATTTGACTGTACCCAAATATAAAGTAACTAATCTATTTCTGTTTCTGAATTGTACAATTAAAATAGCATGTTGTTTCCATGGTTGCAAGATACTACTGTAAATTGAATGGGTTATACTAAGCTTTTAGCAGTATTTTTTTTTTAAAACAAATTACTTTTTAACTAACCCTAACCTCTACCCCCTCCTTTCTATAAATAAGCTGTCATATTTATTGTACCTTTTCAGTCGATCACCTTTATCAACAATATGGGGCTAGGTTGGATAGCTTTTTTGTGTGTATTGTGGAAGAAACAATGTGTGTGTCTTTTGAGGGCAATTTTTATTTGATATAATACTATTTTTTTTGTTTATTTGTTTTTTAATTAGATGAGTATTAAGAATGTTTTAGTAGATGAAAGACGGTGGTGTGCTCAGTGATATGAAGTTTGGAGTATGTAGGGGGAAAGATTCCATTTTGGGCATACTAAGTTTCGGATGCTCCAAATGTCTGAAAGGCATTTGGAGATTGGAAGTCAGAGGAGAGGGCTGGGACATGATAGATAGATTTGAAAATTATCAGCATAGACATGATAATTAAATCCCCTGGAGCAGATGATTACCTAGGAGGGAAGGAGAAATATTAGTACTTTCTAGGAGCTATCAGTGTGTGTGTGTGTGTGTGTGTGTGTGTGTGTGTGTGTGTGTGTGTACGTATGTGTAGAATAAACATGAAGAAAATAAATGCTAATAATTAGAAAGTAGTTAGTTTAAATACCCAGGTAGTTTGGGTCAAAGGCCACTAACAATTGGGACAATAAGGAAGAGCTTCTGTAGGAGGTTATTCTTGACCAGAAAAATTTAAAGGACAAAAGTTTCACTGAGGTCTAGTGGGAACCATGCTAGTGAACCTATGATATATGTGATATAGAACATGCCAGAGGGGTCTCCTCCTCTCCACTGTGCCTGAGGACATTCTTCACATCACCCACTCCTCTGCTCAGCAGCCCAGTGGGATCACTTCCTCCCTCCCCTGTCTGGGGCAAAAGGGCGGGCAACTCACATGCAGCCTGAAGCTTGCAATTTGGGCACTTGGTCTCCAAAAGATTCTCCATTACTGAGCAGGAATAACCAGTGCGATGGCATGGGGACCAGAGTCAATAAACATGCCCCCTAGATAAGAGGGCTAGCTATGTGAGTAGAGAGAAGGAACTTCTAAGATATGTTGAAGCTAGAACTGATTAGAGTCAGATATGGGGGTTGAGAGTGGGGAGTTGAAGATATTACTGTTGTGGTACTGAATGACTAGGAGGATGGGGGGGTACCTTTGAAATTGGGAAAAGGAGGATTTGGAGAGGGGAAGGATGATTTATGTTTGGGAATGGAGAGTTCGAGATAGCTATAGTATATCTATTCAAAAGTCAGTTTAGGTTCTGACTGGAACTCAGTCTGCTTGTATTGATCTGGGAATTATTTTTGTAGAGATAAACTTAATATTAGGGAGCTGATGAGATCACTGAATGAGATTATAAGGAATGAAAAGGGAAAGGGATGGGTCACGACAGACTCTGGGGGAGGGGAGGGCATTGCTGTTCTTTTCACAGTATACTCTATTTCCTGACTCCATGCCTTTTCACTACCTTCCCTCTGAGATTATCCTCCATTTATTCTGTATATCTTGTTCAGATATAGAACTGTCTTCCTTTTCTTTGTATCTCCAGTGTCTGGCATGTAATAGGCACTTAATAAATGTTTATTGTCAAACTAACCTGAAACTTGAACAAACATATTAAGCATCTACTATAGACTAAATACTTCGCTAAGTGCTTTACAAATATTGTCAGTTGATCCTTGCCACATTTGATCCTGGGAGGCAGGTGCTATTTTTATCCCCATTTTACAGATGAGAAAACTGAGGCAAACAGTTTAAGTGACTTGCCCAAGGTCATACAGCTAAGAAGTGCCTGGGGTCATATTTGAAATCACATCTTTAGACTTTAGAGGCCCAGCCTGTGCTTCAGAAATGTTTGGGGAACAGAAAGGCTAGTTTGGCTGGATTGTAGAGTGAAGGAAGAGAAGTCATACTCATTTAGACTGGAAAAGATAGGCTGGGACCAGGTTGTAAAGAATTTTAAAAGCTAAGTTGAAGAGTTTATTTCTTAAGACAATTGGATCATAATGCAGTTAGAGTTCATGAAGTAGGATTCAAATGATGTGTTAAGATCTGTGTTTAAAGAAAATCACTGGCAGCAATGTGGGATGGAGTGGAGAGGAGAGTTGAGGGTAGTGGTAATAAGGTATGAGACATAAGCCTTTTTTCCCCCTAAGACTCAAGTGTTGCTTAGCATATTCTCCCCTTCATGGTCTCCTTTTTCAGTATTGCTGCCAAAATGCAGGACCCAGAAAAGCCATTAATATATTAGGAATTAGAAATAAAATTAGAAATTAATATATTAAAAATTTGGCCAAGTTCCATTCCTTTCTGGATTTTCATCTTTACTTCTCTTTAAAATGAGGTCATTCACTTGCCAGCTGAAATGTATCCCATGCTCTTAATATTCTGTGTTCTAGCTACCTCTAACCCTCTATAATTCAGTGTTTTAACCAGAAAACTGGTCATTAAACAGAAGGAACAAGGCAAGGTTTATTATCAAAAGCATAATACATTTTGTAGACAGAAGGGAGTGGATCTATGCAAAGCCAGAAGATAAATTTGAAGATTGGGGGCCATGGAAAAGGAGGGATTCTATAGGTTCTATAGATTAGAATCAAGTCTTGAACCCCAAATCTGCCTCTGATGTCTATAACTTATGAAAGTAACATAACCTTTTCAGACCTCAGTGTCCACCTGTATAAAATAAGAGTTTCTACGATTCTGTGATTCTCTTTTACTTGGCTACAAATGACTGTCAAGGCTACCCTAAAGTTCCTCATTCTAAAAGGAAATGGGTGGTGTTGTCCAGATTAGTTTAATGTTTTTGGCAAAATCATATCCTTTCGTGTGGTACTTTAAGCCATAGTAAACAGTTGTTAAGGAACCTGATGCTTAAATTTTATTTTTCCTTATGAAGATATGGTAATATCTTCATATGTTTATGTCCAGTTTTTTAACTGGACACATTGAAGGACATATTTGTCCTTCCTAGATAGTTACTTTCTTGCTGTTACTTGGTATACTAGCCATTGAAAACATACATCTAATTTAAAATGCCACTTTGGAGAACCATAACCATTTGAGAGAGAACTGTGAGGTATGAATTGAAAAAGGAATTTCTCTTTTTTCTTCTAAGCCACTAGACCCTAATGCAAATTCCCAAATGTCTACTGGGATGCAGTAGAACAAACTTTGAATGTGGAATTGTTCTTGATTTATTTATAAAGAGTGTGCTTCAAGGAAGTTTTTTCCCCCTTAAGAAATTTCATATTAGATTTTAAATGAAAAAGCTTTAAAAATATTTAAAAAAAGGAAAAATAGACAACATTTTGTGATACTTATATAGCATCAATGGTATAATAGAGCATCATGGTGTGTAAGAAATAAAATTAATATAGAGTGATAAAATTAAAAATATCATGGTTTCAAGGTGTTTATTGAAAGCCATTTAGAAAAATGAAGCCACGTGCCTGTTAAGTTAGTTTAGAATACGCGGGCCCTGTTGTTACCTCTTCCTCCCATCATGGCTCTGCTCCAAATCACCAAAGAGAGAGGAAGTATCAATGCCCTCTGCAGTCTTTATACTCCTGGTTACCTAATTACACTTCCTGCCCACCTGATTCCACAAGAGGAATCATGGGAAATGTAGTTTGAAAGAGATCTAAATGCCCACAGGAAGTTTAGATCAGGGACCACAAAATTAGTTCAAGGACTTCCAAATTTCCAATATCACAGGTGTTAGTTTATGTCAGAAGACTGCCATTTATTAAATAAAACTTATGAACTAATTCCCTAAGATCACTTGTAGTTCTAATAATCTATGAAGGACTTGGGCATGTCACTTGTCTAATTGTACTCCAGCTTCCTCATCTCATTTGATGATACTCAGTAATGTTTTCCTTTCCACAACCTTATCGTCAGAAGGATAATACAACTGATAGTTGCACTAGGGTGATCGTTTATCGTCTACATCCCCAATGATATCCTCATCAACCCATGTGTTCAAGGAGTTGTTTTTCTTCTGTTTCTAATCCCATAGTTCTTCCTCTGAATGTGGAAAGCGTTCTTTCTCATAAGTCCCTCAGAATTGTTCTGGATCATTGCATTACTCCTAGTAGAGAAGTCCATTATGTTCGATTTTACCACCGTATATCAGTCTCTCTGTATAATGTTCTTCTGGCTCTGCTCCTTTCACTCTGCATCCATTCCTGGAGGTCATCCCAGTTCACATGGAATTCCTCCAGTTCATTATTCCTTTGAGCACAATAGTATTCCATCACCAACATATACCACAATTTGTTCAGCCATTCCCCAATAGAAGGGCATCCTTTCGTTTTCCAATTTTTTGCCACCGCAAAGAGCGTGGCTATAAATATTTTTGTACAAGTCTTTTTTCCCTATGATCTCTTTGGGGTATGGCTGGATCAAAGGGCAGAGAGTCTTTTATAGTCCTTTGGGCATAGTTCCAAATTGCCATCCAGAATGGTTGGATCAGTTCACAACTCCAATTTTGCCACATCCCCTCCAGCATTTAACTTTGCTGTAATGTTAGCTAATCTGCTAGGTGTGAGGTGGTGCCTCAGAGTTGTTTTAATTTGCATTTCTCTAATTATAAGAGATTTAGAATACTTTTTCATGTGTTTGTTGATAGTTTTGATTTCTTTATCTGAAAATTGTCCATTCATGTCCCTTGCCCATTTATCAATTGAGGAATGGCTTGATTTTTTTTTTTTTTGTACAATTGATGTAGTTCCTTATATATTTGAGTAATTAGACCTTTGTCAAGAGTTTTTTGTTATAAAGATTTTTTTCCCAATTTGTTGTTTCCCTTCTAATTTTGGTTACATTTGTTTTGTTTGTACAACTTTTTAATTTAATGTAATCAAATTACATTTTGTAATTTTTTCTAACTCTTGCTTAGTTTTAAAATCTTTCCTTTACCAAAGATCTGACAAGTATACTATTCTGTGTTCACCTAATTTACTTATAGTTTCCTTCTTTATATTAAAGTCATTCGCCCATTCTGAATTTATCGTGGTATATGGTGTGAGATGTTAATCCAGACCCAATCTCTCCCATATAGGGTTTTTTTTGTTTGTTTGTTTGTTTTTTTAATTTTAAACCCTTAACTTCTGTGTATTGACTTATAGGTGGAAGATTGGTAAGGGTAGGCAATGGGGGTCAAGTGACTTGCCCAGGGTCACACAGCTGGGAAGTGTCTGAGGCCAGATTTGAACCTAGGACCTCCTGTCTCTAGGCCTGGCTCTCAATCCACTGAGCTACCCAGCTGCCCCCTCCCATATAGTTTTTCAATTTTCCCAGCAGTTTTTGTCAACAGCCTCTTCCTCTCCTTCTTATAATAATATCCATCCCCTCCCCTTTCCATGTACCTCTTTGTGTGGTAGAGATTATCCTATTTTTCTTATTCCTTCAAGTTTCTCTTGGTGCCATCTTCTATTCCCCCCCCCCTCTTTTTTTTTTGCATATCATCTTAGACTATTGAGTACTCCAACCTCTCCCTATGAATAATTCTTCTAATTACTATAATAGTGTATACAATTTTTGAAAGTTACACATTACATTTTTCCATATAGAAATACAAATAATTTGATCTTATTGAAGCTCTTAAAAGAGAAAATTAAAAAAAAATTCTTTTCCCTCTCTTATTTAACTTTTCATGTTTCTCTTGATTTTTGTGGTTGGATATCAAACTTTCTGCTTAGTTCTGGACTTTTCTTTATAAATACTTGGAAATCTTCTATTTCATTGAATGCCCATACTTTCCCCTGGAAGTATATAGTCAGTTTTGATGGGTAGGTGATCCTTGGTTGTAGACACAATTCTCTTGCCTTTCTGAATATTATATTCCAAGCCTTGTAGTTTTTTAGTGTGGAGGCTGCCAGATCCTGTGTAATCCTGATTGGTGCTCCTTGATATCTGAATTTTCTCTTTCTGGCTTCTTGTAGTATTTTCTTCTTTACTTGGAAACTCTTAAATTTGGCAATTATATTTCTGGGAGTTGTCTTTTTTGAGGATTTAGTGTAGAGGGTAATCTATGAATTCTTTCAATGTTTATTTTGCTCTTTTGTTCAACATCAGGACAGTTTTTTTGGATAATTTCTTATAGTGTGATGTCAAGATTCCTGTTTGTTTCTATAAAAATGAAAAATGATAAAGGCTGCCATAAATATATAAATTAGTATTTTAATTAAAGCCATGTTGATAGATAAAATCATTAGACCACGCGCTTGTAAGCATTCAAAACTGCCGCCACCTCCATTTTGTTTCCTGTTTCCTCGCCATCGCCTACTCGCCAAAGAGACCACTCCCTCCTAACCCACGAGATTTAAGCGCTCCCTTGCGTCAAGACGTCGGAAACGGAAACCAGTTGGACCATGTTGGATCACGGGAAATGTAGTTTTATACATTTCCCAAATTACTTTTTACAGTTTCTGATTTTTCAGAAAGACCAATGATTCTCACGTTGTCTCTTCTAGACCTGTTTTCTTGGTCTGTCATTTTCTCAGTGGGACATTTCATGTTTCCTTCTATTCTGACAGTCTTTTGACTTTTCTTCATTAGTTCTTTCTGTCTTGCAAGATCATTGGCTTCCACTTGCCCATTTCTGGTCTTTAGAGACTGACTTTTCTACCATAATCTTTTTATTTCCCTTTTTTGGTTTGGTATATCCTGTTTTTCATGGTTTCCAGCTTTTTTGTTTAATTTTGGTCTCCAATTTGCTTCTCATTTCATTTAATTTTGGGGGCATCTTTCTCCAATTGGCAGTTTCTGTCTTTTAAACTGTTGATTTCTTTTTGAGCTACTTCCCACTTTTATTGCTGAATATCTTCCATCTTTCTCATGATCTCAGATTTGAACTCTTCAGGAGCTTGTGACCAATTTTCATTTTTTTGGGAAGGCTTGGATGTGTTTATTGTTTGTTCTCCTCTGTGGTCTCCTCCATGGTGTGGATTTTTTTCTCCATAAAAATTATCCAGGGTCAGTGCCTTTCTCTTGTTCTTTCTGGTGGTTGAAAGTTTTATTTCTTGGGTATTGTTTGCCATCACTATGCTGGTTTTTCCTTCTCCTCCAGAAGTCTGAGTGAAGAGGGCAGGCTCTTCTCTATATGGAGCTGCCAAGCAGTTTTTGCCTGAGGCTACTTTACGAGTCTCAGAGAGGCTTCTACTGTCTACTAGGCTTCTACTATCTGAAGTCCCTTTCAGTTCTATTCCTGCACCTAAGGTCTGCTCTCTTTAGCCTCCTGAGGTTTCAAGTCTAGCTGTTCTTAGGGGCAAGACCCTTGTAGTCCCAGTCAGCTGCCAAGAACCCAAAGATTGCCCCACTCTTGCTCCTCTGCTGAGGCTCCTTTTTGAGTCTCAGTGCAGTACTTCTACTCTCTGCCGCCCCTCTCAGCTCTATCTCCATTCCAAGGTCTGCACTCTTTAGCTTCCTTGGGTCTCAAGTCTTGTTGCTCTCAGAGGCAAGCCCCTGGTGGTCCCAGTTAGCTGCCAAGAACCTAGAGATTGCCCCATGCTCGTAATTAATTCTGGCTCTGACTCTGGCACCATAGGTGGGGTGGGGGAGTGTTGATCAACTCACGTTTTGGTAGGAGCTATTTCACTCCTTTATAGCATGGAAATGGCCAAATCCCATGTACCTTTGATGCTGCGCCTTTTTGTGGAGTGCCTTTATTCATATGGATTTGTTTTTTTATCCTTTTGAGGTAACATGTATGGGTCAGTGGTGAGGAGAGTAAGTGCCCTGCTTCTACTCTGCAGCCATCTTAACCCAGAAGTCTCACCCCTCTCTTCTTATTATTCTCCTCTTACTATGCCTTTCTTTTTTAATTTATTTTATTTTTTAATATTTTATTTTTTTAGAAAAATTTTCCATGGTTACATGATTCTTGTTTTTACTTTCACCTTCTCCCCCCTTTACAATCCCCCCACATCCAGCGCTCATTTCCACTGGCTTTAACATGTGTGATCAATCAAGACTTATTTACATATTATTAATCGTTGCATTTGTGGTCTTTTAGTGTCACATCCCCAATTATGTCTGCATCAACCCATATGTTCAAGCAGTTGTTGTTCTTCTGTGTTTCCACTCCTGCAGTTCTTCCTCTGAATGTGGGTAGCGTTCTTTTCCATAAATCCCTCAGAATTGTCCTGGGTCATTGCATTGCTACTAGTACAGGCGTCCATTACGTTCGATTTTACCACAGTGTATTAGTCTCTGTATACAATGTTCTTCTGGGTCTGCTCCTTTCACTCTGCATCAATTCCTGAAGGTCTTTCTAGTTCACATGGAATTCCTCCCATTTATTATTACTCTTAGCTCAATAATATTCCATCACCAGCATATACCACAGTTTGTTCAGCCATTCCCCAATAGAAGGGCATCGTTTCGTTTTCCAGCTTTTTGCCACCACAAAAAGTGCAGCTATAAATATTTTTGTACAAGTCTGTTTATCTATGATCTCTTTGGGGTACAAACCCAACAATGCTATGGCTGGATCAAAGGGCAGGCAGTCTTTTATCGCTCTTTGGGCATAGTTCCAAATTGTCATCCAGAATGGTTGGATCAGTTCACAACTCTACCAGCAATGCGTTAATATCCCAATTTTGCCATTCATTATTCTCCCCTTCTATCATTTTAGTCAATCTGCTAGGTGTGAGGTGGTACCTCAGAGTTGTTTTGATTTGCATTTCTCTAATTATTAGAGATTTAGAACACTTTCTCATGTGCTTATTGATACTTTTGATTTCTTTATCTGAAAATTGCCTATTCATGTCCCTTGCCCATTTATCAATTGAGGAATGGCTTGATTTTTTTTTATACAATAGATTTAGCTCCTTGTATATTTGAGTAATTAGACCTCTGTCAAGAGTTTTTTGTTATAAAGATTTTTTCCCAGTTTGTTGTTTCCCTTCTGATTTTGGCTGTATTGTTTTTGTTTGTACAAAA
>NC_058130.1:696168786-696209569 GCF_016433145.1 Gracilinanus agilis | reverse complement strand
AGGAATACAGATAATTAGATCTCACTGAGGCCCTTAAAAAGGCAAATTTAAAAATTATAAGTTTTCTTTCTTTCCCCTCTGTATCTTATTTACCTTTTCAGGTTTCTCTCGATTTTTGTGGTTGGATATCAAACTTTCCATTTAGCCCTGGTCTTTTCTGTGCAAATACCTGGAATTCTTCAATTTTGTTGAATGCCCATACTTTCCCTTGGTAATATATAGTCAATTTTGATGGGTAGTTGATCCGTGGTTGCAGGCCCAGCTCTCTTGCCTTTCTGAATATTGTATTCCACGCCTTGCGTGCGGTCTTTTAGTGTGGAGGCTGCCAGATCCTGTGTGATCCTGATTGGTGCTCCTTGATATTTGAATTGTTTCTTTCTGGCTTCTTGTAAGATTTTTTCTTTTGCTTGGAAACTCTTGAATTTTGCAATGATGTTTCTTGGTGTTTTCCTTTCTTGATCGAATGCCGCAGGTGTTCTATGAATCCTTTCAATGTCTATATTGCCCTCTTGTTGTAGGACTTCAAGGCAATTTTGCTGAATTATTTCTGTTAGTATAGAGTCCAGGTTTTTATTAATTTCTGGTTTTTCTGGAAGGCCAATTATTCTCAAATTGTCTCTTCTAGACCGGTTTTCTTGGTCTGTCACTCTCTCATTGAGATATTTCATGTTTCCTTCTATTTTTTTCAGTCTTTTGGCTTTGTTTTATTTGTTCTTGTTGTCTTGAGAGATCATTAGTTTCTACTTGCTCAATTCTAGCCTTTAGGGATTGATTTTCGGCTATAATCTTTTGGTTTTCGGCCATAATCTTCTGGTAATCGGCCATAATCTTTTGGTTTTCGGCCATAATCTTCTTGTTTTCGGCCATAATCTTCTGGTATTCCTTTTCAATCTGGTCATTTCTTGTGTTCAATTTGCTTATCAGTTCATTTGGTTTCTGAGCCTCGCTTTCCAGTTGCAAGATTCTACCTTTTAAGCTGTTATTTTCTTGCCAGATCTCTTCCATTTTCCTCAGAATCTCAGATTTGAACTCTTCCATAGCTTGTGAGGAGTTTTCCTTATTTGGGGAGGGTCTGGATGGTTGTTTGTTCTCCTCCTCTGTTTGCTCGGTTGTCTGGATTTTCTCTGTGTAGAAGCTGTTGAGTGTTAAAGACTTCTTTTTTTTGTTATTATTCTTTCTCTTCTGAATTTCCTGTAATTGATTAGCCATCATTAGCCCAGCAGCTTCTCAGGTTTATCCTCGCTCTCTGTGTCTGTCTGAGATCTATTGGCTCCTGAGGTCTGAGTTCTAGTTTTTTCCAAGGTCAAGCCCCCTGGTGGATTCCCTTGCTTGATCCTCTGCAGGAGCTTCCTTTACAAGTCTCAGGGCGCTGCTTCCACAGTCGTATACCCGTCTGCACTTGTTCCCCACTTAGGCTTTAGTTCCTGGCTGTGTTTGCCTCCACCCACGCCTCTGCTCAGCACCCACGCCTCTGCTCAGCGGGCACTCTGCGCCCAGCGTCCACTCTCTGCTCCCGCGCGCTCAGATTTCGCGTGCGTTCTTGACTTAATGGGGTCCTAAGTCTTGCTGCTCTCAGGAACAGGTCCCGGAGCTGCTGATGACTCGATGGGTGCCCCAAACTTGCTCTATTTCTTTTTAGCTGGGTTCAGAGCTATAGGTGAGTGTGGAGGGGGTGGGGGTGGGGCGGTTGCTCAGCTCGCGATTGAGTGAGTGAGAGCCCTTTTTAGCCTGGAACTGTCTCGATTCCACGTACCTTCCACGCTGTGCCCTGTTGTGGGGTTCCTCCGTTCGTCTGGACTTGTTTTTATGTCCCCTTGAGGAGTTTTGTGTCTTTCGGTCAGGAGAGGTTAAGAGCTGCTTCTTACTCTGCCCGCCATCTTAACCTGGAACAACAACCTATCTTTTTTCTAACTCTTGCTTGGTTTTAAAATTTTCCCTTTCCCATAGATCTGACAGGTATACTATTCTATGTTCACCTAATTTTCTTATAGTTTCCTTCTTTATATTCAAGTCATTCACCCATTCTCAATTTATCTTGGTGTAGGGTGTGAAATGTTGATCTAAACCTAATCTCTCCCATATTTTTTTCCCAATTTTCCCAGCAGTTTTTGTCAAATAGTGGATTTTTGTCCCAGAAGTTGGGCTCTTTGGGTTCATCATACACAGTCTTGCTGATGTCACTTACCCCAAAACTATTCCATTGATCCTTCCTTCTGTCTCTTAGCCAGTACCATATTGTTTTTTGTTTGTTTGTTTGTTTTTTTAATAAACCCTTAATTTCGGTGTAGTGTCTCATAGGTGGAAGAGTGGTAAGGGTGGGCAATGGGGGTCAAGTGACTTGCCCAGGGTCACACAGCTGGGAAGTGGCTGAGGCCAGGTTTGAACCTAGGACCTCCTGTCTCTAGGCCTGACTCTCACTCCACTGAGCTACCCAGCTGCCCCTACCATATTGTTTTGATGACTGCTGCTTTATAGTATAGTTTAATATCTGGTACTGCTAGGCCCCCTTCCTTCACATTTTTTTTCATTATTTCCCTTGATATTCTTGATCTTTTGTTCTTCCAAATGAACTTTATTATAGTTTTTTCTAATTCAGTAAAAAAGTTTCTTGGTAGTTTGATAGGTATGGCACTAAAAAGGTAAATTAATTTGGGTAGAATGATCATTTTTATTATGTTAGCTCGTCCTACCCATGAACAATCAGTGGTTTTCCAATTGTTTAGATCTAGTTTTACTTGTTTGGAAAGTGTTTTGTAGTTGTGTTCATATAATTCCTGTGTTTGTTTTGGTAGATAGATTTCTAAGTATTTTATGTTGTCTAGGGTGATTTTATATTGTGTTTCTCTTTCTACTTCTTGCTGCTGTGGTGTGTTGGAGATATATAGAAATGCCGAGGATTTATGTGCATTTATTTTGTATCCTGCAACTTTGATAAAGTTGTTGATTATTTCTACTAGTTTTTAGTTGATTCTCTAGGATTTTTTAAGTAGACCATCATATCATCTGCAAACAGTGATAGCTCTTACTATGCGTAGAGAGCTTTCTCTAGGACTTTGTGAAAGAATGGAGAGATATACAGGATTATAGGATCAGGTGAGGAATTTTTTAAGGGAGAAACTTGGATAAGTTTGGATTAAGGGGTTTGTAGACCTTTGGGAAGGAACTAATAGTTATGGAGAGATTAAAGATTATTGCCAGTGGGAGTTGTACTGGGAATAATAATCTGCTGGAGAGAGTCAAAAAGACACAAATAGACCTTGCCTTCAAAGAGCTTTTATTCTACTTTGTAGAACATAGACATTTCTATGTTATAGGCACAATTTGAAAATTTTATTCTTCCCCATGTCTACTGGCTTTGAATCAAACTCCACTGTGACCTAGAAGACTTGATCTATCATAAAACAAAGAACTCACATAGAGAACAGAATTTTATGCAATTAAATCTTCACTGGTTAAAAAGCTTTTTTGAGTCTCTCCTTTCCAATACTGTCATCTAACTATTCCTCACACTTATATTGTATCTTTATCAGTCATCATTTAAGCATTTAAGTAAGTGCTTATAGCATGTACTATGCTTATTGCCTATGCTAAGCTACATAGAAAAATGATACAGCCCTTATTCTCAGTGTGCTTATATTCAGGGTATGGAGTGAGGAACACTTATAACATGTACATAATATGTATAAAATAAATATAAAGTGGGTTTTTGAAGGACTTGGCAGCTGGGGAAATTAGGAAAGAATTTCATGTAGTCAGAGGCACTTGAGCTAAGTCTTGTGGGAAACTAGGCATTCCAGGGTACCTCCAGGATAAAGGATTATATTTATAGGCATGGGGAGAGAGCCATTGCAAAGAAATTAGAAAAGGAACATCCTAAATGCAAAAAGCACAGTCAGGATGGATCAGAGTGTTTGGAGAGGAGTAATACGTAAGAAGACTGGAAAGAGGTAGTAAAAGGTCAGGTTCTGAAGAACTTGAAATGCCAAAGAAAGGAATTTATTTTTATCTTCAAGGTAATAAGTAGTCATTGGAGTTTGAGTTAGGAGCACGGCATCATCAGATTAGTGCTTTTATTTTGAAGGGAAGGAATAAACATTAAGTATCTGCTATAAACCAATGGATAGAGGAGGTTTCTCTTCATGACTTCAAAATCTGACCTCAGATTAGCTGTGCAATTCTGAGCAAGTCACCTAACTGTTTATCTCTATTTCTTTATCTGTAAAATGTCCTGGAAAAGGAAATGGCAAACCTCAAATGGGGAAGAATCAGAAAGGACAGACCTTGCTTTAGAAAAATTACTCTGGCAGCTGTATGTGGGGTATTGATTAGAAATTAGGAGCCTCTTGCAACAATTCAGGTGAGAAGTGATGAGGGCCTGAAATGGGTGGTGGTTGTATGAGTGTAGAGGCTGTCAAACTGTTTTTATCTTAGAACTCTTTTAAATTTAAAGCTATTAAGGGCCACCCCAAACCCCACCTACCTACCCCTCACACACTTGTGTGCGAGATCTTATTTACTTGAATTATATCTATTGATATTTATTGTATTAGAAGTTAAAACAGTATTTCAATTTTCATTTCATTAATCATCCAACTGATTGGATATATGGGATGAGTGAGTGAGTCTAGATGACATTGAGCATTCTCATTTTCTCTCTCTCTCTCTCTCTCTCTCTCTCTCTCTCTCTCTCTCTCCCTCCCTCCACACACACTATCTCTGAGGTTTTCTTAGTGGAGATACTGGAGTGGTTTGCCATTTCTTTCTTCAGTGGATAAAAACAAATAGAGGTTATGTGACTTACCCAAGGTCAACAAAGATAATTAATGTCTGAGGTCAGATCATTTTATCCACTGAATCATCTGAATTACCCCCAAAGTACTTATTAGGATGTTTAAATTGTTACCATCTGGGGAGAATGTGTCTTTTATCAGAACCATATTTACACCAAACCAAAGAAAACTATCTTCTTTATCTTTCAGTTAATTAGCATTTGTTAAATTCTCATTATGTGTTTTATTAACTTGGATTAAGAGAAAGGGATGAGTTGCTTTAACTATTCAAAGTTGTGAGTTTTCTTACAAAATGATTGGCAGAAAGAAGGCACTATGGGAGACATTCCATACATACAGTGTCACACACAAAACGGAAAGAAATATAATAACAGCAATTATAATACAAAACAAAGTCAGTTCTCCAGAAAATCTACTTCAGAAAGATTCTTCAGAGGAAACCAAGGAGTAGCTCAAATTAGGATATCCATAGTGTATACTTACATTGAAAGGTTTAAAGAGTGCTTAAAGAAGCAGGTGGTAGTATACTGTGAAATAATAAGAGAAGTAAACTGAAAGAAAGATCAGGACCAGGAAAAGGCTATTTTGAATTTGGAAAGTTCTTATTTATAGCTGGACTTGGACTCAACTCCACTGAATAAGGAAGGATGACTACATCTCTCCCTCAGGGTGTCTTCAGGGCTATCCTGAGGAAATTCAGGAGAATGTGGGTAGTAAAATACTGAGCCTGGAGTCAGGAAGACTCACCTTCATGTGTTCAAATGTGACCTCGGACATTTACTAGTTATATGACCCTGGGCAAGTCATTTAACCTCGTTTGCCCCACTTTCCTTGGATGTAAAATGAGCAGAGGAAGGAAATGGCAAACCGATTCAGTATCTTTGCCAAGCAAACTCCAAATGGAGTCACAAGGAGTCAGACACAATTGAAATGGACTGAAAAACATGTGTCAGGTACTGTCCTAATCAGTGGATTATTTTTTCTGGGATAGTACCTGCCCCAAACCCTCATTCCAATGTGTATTTCCCCCACTGCTATTTTTCAATATTATCAATCTTCACTTAACCAATTAATATCAGTTTTATCAAAGTGATATTTACTTCTAAATATATATAGCTGAACATAATCCCCCAACACTTGGGGGACACACATACTCCTAGAAGTGTGCTGGTAAATGTTTAACCACTGACTGGGGGTGGGGCAACTGGATAGCTCAGTGGATTGAGAGCCAGGTTTAGAGACCAGAGGTCCTAGGTTTGAATCTGGCCTCAGATACTTCCTAGTTGTGTGATCCTGGGCAAGTCATTTAAACCCCATTTCCTAGCCTTACTGTTCTTCTGCCTTGGAACCAATACACAGTATTGACTCTAAGTTGGAAGTTAGGAGTTTAAAAAACAAACAAACAACTGACTAGGGGAAGGAGGAATACACACACACACACACACACACACACACACACACACACACACACAAATATGTCCTACAAGACATATTTTTATTTGTACAATTAACATTTTCTTCATCGCTTTCTTAAGGCTAAAACCGAATTGTCAGACTCCCTAGTGTAGTCAAAACTAGATTAAAATGTAATTGGAAGTGTTTTAATTATATGTAACAATAAAAACATAACACAACATGGGTAATATGAATTAAAATTTTCAAAGTTAGTTTGCGGTCAACAGGGATCCATATCCCTGTTTGAGTTTGACACCACTGGTCTGAAGAATTAATCAAGCAGTAAATTAAGGCCTAATTTGTAGTATTTGCTGATTTCTAAGATGTATATAACAAATGGCCAAGTTTGAACTGGCCCGAATCCTGTGCCCTCTGCCACTGTAGCCTCAGAGAGTGAGTCTGAGGCTTCATCAGTTTCTTCATTGAGTTCAACCACTAAATTTACTTCTAAATGTGATACAGAAGCTGAATGGATGAGTCTTAGGTGTCTTTGCTATGCTTCACTGTTCTGGGCATAACTCTTGGCACTTTTTTCTTCACTGTTTGTCTTTTGGTAAATATAAGCATGGAATTTAGCACCTGTCCTTATGGTTGCTCCTTCTTTTGATGCTCTCCAGGTCATAGCTATCTTTAGTTTCCTTCACCAAAAAGCAGGAAAAAAATAGACACAACAGAAAAGGCCTAGTTGATGAGACAGAGGCCTGGAGCCCCTAACCCACTGAAGGCTTATTCTTTATCTCCTCACTCAGTGATAGTTGGAGGAAAATGAGCCACACATATGTTAGCCAGTTAGTGCCTTTTGAATGCATTCCTTGTTATCAGACCATCTACATGTTCCAGATTAGGATACTTCCATTACGTGCCATTATGCTTTTCCTGCCTGCATGGAAAATTGAATCCCTTCCTCTTATCCTCACAACTCCATTGCTTATTTGAACTTAACATGTTTCTTTCCCATTAAAATTGTGAGATTTTTGAAGATAGGGACTATTTTTACATCTCATTTTATTCCCCTAGCACTACACTATTAAGTGGCTTAATAAATGGTTATTGATTCAGCATAATGTGTTTTCAATAAGAATAAATGTCATAACTAATTTTTTTCTTACTTTGTTAACTTCACAGTAATATTTTTATGCCAGGCACTGAACTCTTAAGAGGGAGGAAAGAGAATATTCTGGAGATTGGTAGATAGTAGCCACTAGAATCTTGCTTGGTTGGTTAATAGATTAAATGAATTTAAATAAAGAGTTTATCGAGTGATGGCGTTAGTGGCAGTGGGAAGGAAGGGAGTATTCTTGTCAGGAATATGAGTGAAAGTACAGCCAGTGCTGGAAAGAGTAGAAGCCTGATTTCAGTGAGTGCCAGAAAAGAGACAGAATAAAAAAGAAAAAGATCTAAGATGAAGATTTGTCTATGGCACAGACATTACAGAGAACTTAATAGAGGAGTTGAGTGGCTTTAAAGTGGGGACTGACTCAGGGGGATAGGAATAAGGGAATTGGGGTGGGATAATCTCATTGTTCACAGTGGCATTGGCATCTTGGGGGTTCAGAATTACTTAGAGGGGCAACTAAGTGGCATAAGTGGATAAAGCTCCAGACTTGGAGTCAGGAGAACCTGGGCTCAAATCTGGCTTCAGACACTTTTACAGCTGTGTGATCCCGGGTAAGTCTCCATTTGCCCCTCCTATGCTATTCTTCTGTCTAAAAATTGCTAAGAGAGCATGTAAGACTTTTTTTTTTTTTTTTTTAATTGCCCTGGGGGTGGGGGTTGCAAGCTCCTTGAGGGCAAGGATTGACTTTTTTGTATCCCTAGTGATGAGCATAATTCCTGACTCATAGTAAGCATTTTATACAGTATCGCATTTTACTCCACCAGCATATTTTAAAACCTTTTTTGCCTAAGTTGAAAGTCATGTATAATAGTGAACCTTGTTATTTCTTTACATGAACATACCTAGATACTTTATGGCTTTTCTAATTAAATAGCATTAATGAAATTGAAACACTGCACTGATGTTAGATACACTTGGGAGCTGATGTTTGGTGCAAAACAATGTAATGACTCAGATTGAGAATGAGTGTGTTTTGGCAAACCGCTGAGGGACTTTACCCTGCTTGGGAAAATGGCATGTATTTAGTCTGTAATTAAAAATTTTGTGTTTTACATGTTTTCATTTCAGTTGCCAATTAAGTATACCTGAATTCCTATGTGTTGAGTTTTTGTAAAATAAGGTTCTAGTTTTAACTGTAATGCATGATTCCAATATGTTTTGAGAGCATATTTCTATACTTTTATAAAGGAAATGATAAGGAAAACAGAAATGTTTTGAAATCGGCTCCGTTTGCAACCACAAGGATACTTATAACTTAAAATTAAAAAAAAAATAAAAAGAATTGGAGACAAAATCTGACAGTTGATCTATGAAAGTAATATTCTTTTTCTATGAGACTACTCTAATATATGGCTATTAGGTGTACATATTTGAAACATTGGTCAGACTAGTGTTCAAAGCCTAATGCTTTAGATAAGTTTGAGAAAAGGAGCACTGCATTTTAAGAATAAGAGCATTAGATTAAGAGTTAAAAGGACTCAATTGAATTCTGGTTCTTCAGTTTATAACTTGCTTTGGTTTCCTCATCTGTTAATTGAACATATTAAAATAGATGATCTTTTTACTTTCAATTCTAGATCCCATGATTCTAATCCTAGGTAACTTAGCTACATGTGAGAAGTGTCTAGCCTTTTGTAAACTTGGTATCCTGCACTTTCTTGAATTTTGTGCATTTGTTCACACTGATGCTCAGACCTAGAATGTTCCCCTTGTCCTCTTATCATTCGAAATCCATTTAAAGCACAGCTTAAATGCTAACTCTTCTAAGATGACTTCCCTTGATTTATTTACATCCTACCACTAAACTATAAGTCTTTTTCCTTCCTACATCTCCCTATAGTGTACTTGTATATTATTTTATGTAGTAGTTATTCATAGATTTGTACTATTCCCTTTCCAGAATAAACTTTGAGAGACTAAAGGATATATGTATGATCCTCACTAAACCATATGTTTTCCCCCAGTGTTAAATACACAAATAATAAATATTCAATTAAAAAAATTTTTAAGGGAAACTACCCTCTCCAGGCATTTGTTCTCTTCTCTCCCCTAAAAAAGGAAAGAGTTGTTGTAGATCTGGGATCCTTAACCTGGGGTCTCCAGAAGCATTATGTGTATAGATTTCAGAGGTTTATTATGAACTTTGATGGGAAAACATTACATTTTCACTAGCCTTTAATTGAAATCTCACATTTCTTTCAGTAATGAATATAGGCAATAAACATTATTCTGAGAAGGCTCAGTAGACTGCCAAAGGGTTAATCTTCAGCTCTAAGGCTCCAATCTAGAATATAAGGTAACATTGGCATTATATGTAGTGTTTCATACACCTATTATCTTCACCCCTGCAAAGAAGTATATTTTTCTACCTTTCTGAAGAGTCAGACTTGAGCGTTTTACATATACAACATTTTGACAGCATCTTAATTTTTATAGATGAGGAAAAATTCTCGGTATGAGCAATTGCCAAATGATATTCATAAAACAGATTTGGTCATATTCAGAAATCTTCAATAGTTGGTATATTATCTCAGAATAAAATACAAAATCTTTAGTTTAGCCTGGAACTTAATCTTTTTCAGGTTTATTTAATGCTACTCCTCTTTCTGCCCCTTTCTTCCAGTCAACCTAACCCACTAATCATTTTCTATACACACACACACACACACACACACACACACGTATGCATATACATACATATAATGATCCTTGTTACATATTGTGTGAAAGGAATTAGCTCACCCTCATTCATTCTTTAGAACAGTGATTCCCAAAGTGGGTGCTACAGTGATCCAGGGAGGAGGTGATGGTCACAGGTGCATTTGGGGGCAGTGGATAACTGAAAGGGGACGGTGATAGTATGTGACAGGGGGCGCTAAGTAATATTTTTTCTGGAAAGGGGATGGTAGGCCAAAAAAGTTTGGGAACCACTGCTTTAGACTTTAGCCACTAGAAATAATGTCATCCCACCCAACTTAGAATTAAAAAGTGGGGAGGGGGAGGTCTGTGACCCACATGTGATAGTAAGTGACAAATCAAAAACAAGTGACTGCCCCCTGGGCAGTCCAAAACAGTGTTGAGGCTGCCATTTGTCCACGTGAAACTGGAGGTGGACACAGGAAGTGACAAAAAGATGCTATCTTTTAAATATGATGACAACTTCCTGTGAGCTCTGGTGAGACCTCAGACTGCTTCCCTTTGAATTGTCATGTGGGTAAGTTAGGCTGACTCTTTCTCTTCTCTTGGCATTTCTGGAGGCTCTAGCCTCAAGGAGACCTCTCTTCTTAGAGGAGGCATTGTGGCTAGAAGCCTTGTTTAATTAACTTCCACATCCCCTCTGCTGGGGCCTCTGGAACCTCCCTGATCCGGGCCGCTGGTCTGGGCCAGAGTTTCTCTCTCAATTACCCTACCTTCACCCTTCCTGAGTGTAAATAAACCACCATAAAAGTCATCCTGTCTTGGATCTCTTTATTTTGAAATGGAATTAATTGATTTCTGGAGACCAAACCTTAAATATCTAGTCCAACCATAATAATTCCCATTTTCCCCTCTTACAATATATACTCTTTCCTCACCTGCTTCTTGTTTTTTTCAGAGTCTCACTGATGTGCCAATGATTTCCAAAGTGGGGACAGACCATCGGTCTGGTGAAATCAGGGAGGTGGGTGGGTGGATCTGAAAATGGTCCATTACACCCTCTCCCAATAGGGCTAGACCAATGATAGCAAACCTTTTAGAGATAGAATGCCATGCCCCTCCCCACCATTAGTGCTGGGTGCATATCCTGTCCCCCCTTTACCCAACACAGAGAAGGGAGAAAGCTCTCCCATTGGGATGCTGGGTGGAGGGGGGTCGGTGAAGTGAGGAATGTCTTCAGCTAGTGTAGAGAGGGGGAGGGAGTGGCTCCAGCACTCCACTCCCCTCTAGCTCTGCCACCAACTCACCCCCTGTGTGCTCCCATTGGGCTGTTGGTTGGGTGGGTGGAATGTGTGTGAATAAATGTCAGGCATGGTGGAGAGGGGGAGGGGGAGCATCTCTGACCAAGTCCCTCTGCCTTTCTAGTAATGAATTCTGGGGTGGGGTGCGGGGGGGGGGGGCAGCCATGTGCCCACAGAGAGCTCTCTGTGCTATCTTTGGCACCCATGCCATAGGTTCGCCATTACTGAGCTAAGCTCTCTCCTTAAAATGGAGTTTGGGGGAAGAACCAAGCAATTCCAGGAAAAGAATGTAGTTTCCCAGTGAACTTCTAGGGTGAGAAGTCTGCTGTGTTATGGTGCAGAAAAAAGAGAGATGAGTGGAACCTAGAGAAAAATGAAGACCATTCATTTAGGCTGTTTGGAAAAAATGAGATATATATTGAGGTAACTTAAACTAATCATAAAAAATTTACAACAAGCTTTTCCACATAACAAATTGTAGGAAGTCACATGTTTTGGCATTAGTTACCCTGAAATTAGAAACAGGACAATAGAGGAAGTTGTTGATTTGAACAATTGTAGTTTCACTTGACTAAGTGCATCTGAGAATCACAACAAAATTATTGTCACTGACTACTTGAACAATCATCGGAACAAGCTCCAAAGTTAGATTGATTTGTTTATTCTTGTCTAGGGAAATCTGTTTTTCCAAGTTTTGCTGATTTCAAGTAAAATTTAGAAGAGCTAGTTATGGTATAACTTACTGCAGGAAAATTTAAATATATCTAAATAGCTGTGATTCTAAAAATATTGGCACAGTTGGGAAGAAGATACTTATTCTTTCATGATTTCAATGTTACTAAGGCTTTTAATATGTAGTTGATTGGCAATTGGAGAGTATGTGTGAAGGCAGTATTTATCTGTCTGTTCAGTCAATTTAACACTATGGCCTGAGTTGTTATATAGGAAGTATTTTTCCATTACTACAGTTTTGCATATTGTGGAAAAAGTTACAGTTTTGTTCTTGTACAATAATTTTTCTTAAAATTCTTATTGATTCAATCATTCTAGAGGACAATTTGGGCCTATGCCCAAAGGGCTATAAAACAGTACATACCCTTTGATCCAGCAATACTATTTATCAGATTTGTATCCCAGAGACCTAAAAAACAAAAGAAAATGACTTATATGCACAAAAATATATAAAGTAGTTCTGTTGTGGGGGGCAAAGAATTGGAAAGGGATACACATCAATTGGAAAATGGCTGAGTGAGTTATAATATATAATTGTAATGGAATACTATTGTGTTATAAGAAATGACAAGTAGGAGGAGCTCAGAAAAACCTGGAAAAACTTAGATGAATTGAGCAAGAGTGAAATAAGAGAACATTATACACAGTGACAGGAATACTGTATGATGAACAACTGTGAATAACCTAGCTATTTTCAGCAATACAGTGATCCAAAACTATCCCAAAGGATGATAAAAAAATGCCTTCTGCTTCCAGTGAAAAAGAACTGATGGAGTCAGAATCCAGACCAAAGCAAAACTTTTTTCACTTTCTTAATTTTTTTTATTCAAGTTTCCTTCCACAGAAAGATTAATAGGGGGGAAATATTTTACATGATTGCACATGTAAAATCTATATAAAATTGCTTACCATCTCAAGGATGCATGCTTTTGGGGGTGTGTGGAAAGGAGAGAGGGAGTAGGAGGAAGGGAGAAAATTTGAGACTAAATATTCTTTGAAAAATGTTGCAAACTGTTTAAAAATGTAATTGGGAGGAAATAAAATTATTATTTTTTAAAATAATTTTTATTTTTTAGAAAAGTTATGGTTACATGATTCATGTAACCCTTCACCCTCTCCCCTCCCCTCCCCAGCCAATGTGCATTTCCACTGGTTTTAACATGTGTCATCGATCAAGCCTTATTTCCAAATTGTTGAGGAAATAAAAATTTTTAAAAGTCCTTCAGGAGTGTCCTGGATTATTGCATTGTTACTGGTAGTAAAGTCCATTACATTGGAGAGTTTCATAATGTTTCACTTTCTGTGTACAATGTTCTCTTGGTTCTGCTCATTTTATTCTGCATCAGTTCATTGAGGTTCTCCCAGTTCATATAGAAATCCTATAGTCTGTATGTTCTTAACCTTGGCCTGGATCTGTATAGTAGTAGACTATACTGCTACTGTATAGTAGTAGACTGCTACTGCTGAGCTCAGCCAGTATCATCCAGCTGGCATTCTTAGTGACAGAACTGCAAGCTCCCTTTTTGTTCTAGAATTCCTGCCCTGAGTTATTCCTTTGTAGGCTTCAGTTTAGGTTAGAAGCTGTGGAATAGAGACCTTGCTCTGCTCCTGGTGTCCAAGCTTGCTTCTGAACTTGCTCTTCCTTCTTTATGGAGTCTAAGATTTATATTTTCCCTGAGTGTAGGTCCCATTCTCAGTTCTCCCTGGATCAGTGGCCTGCCACTATGTAATGAATGAAAATTGCCAAACGCTACCTGTTTCTTATTGTATGGGTCTGGGATCTCTTCTTTCCCTGGTATAAAGTCTCTCTGTTAGTATACTCCTCATGGCTCTACTGGTCAGGCTCTGTCCCTTTTGTCTACTCATAGACTTCTTTGTCTCCTTATGCCAACCTGGATTGAAAAAAATTACTGTGACTTTTTCTTGGATTTCCTCATCAGAATTTAGTCTGGTGCATTTTATAGAACTTCCTGTTTCCCCACCTCTTAGTTTCAAAACTTTATTTTTTGTTTATTTGGTTTATTTGTTTTTACAGTTTTAAAAGGGAGAGGAGGCAATAATTTGTAATATGAACCATTTAATGAAGTAGGACTGTCTGTTGGGAATCTTAAGGCAATATGGGTGCTGAAGCGCAGGGGCAGTGTCTATGGAGAAGTTTCTCCCTTGATTTTTTTCCCAAAACAAACTTATCATTTGATAGCTCTTCCATTGTATAGTAGCTCTGTGGTTCTCAAAGAGTGTCATTATTTTAAGATAGATGTGCCTTGAAATCTATGCCCTTACCTCAGCTTCTTTTTTCCTACCAATTCCCAGCCTGATATCCGGACAGTAAAAAAAAAAAAAAAAAAAAAAAGGGCTTTTTATGGTGGGGGAAAAACTACCGCATCTGTTGTCAATTCTAGGAAAGTAAAGAGTAGAATGAAGGTGAAGAAGGGTGAGAGAATTCCAAGGTGAGAACAACTGTCCCTGCTGAATGAGATAGAGACTCTAGCCTGTTTTTCAAGGCATTAAATAGTGTGGCACTAGTCTTTATTTCTAGACTTAATTTCTTTAACACTGACTGATCTTGTACAGCTGAATTATTTAATTTTCTCCTGTCTTTCCTGCATTGATTCCTTTGGATGTGTGAGCCTCCCACCACAATCTTGATTGGAGGTACTCTTCTAGTGTAAGACTTTCCTGATCTCTGTGCTTTAAAAATCTTTTTTCTATAAAAGGTCTTTTCCTCAAACCTTTCAAACTTATTTAATCTCTCTTCTGTACCTTTTCCCTACTCTGCATGTCTCACTGTCCTAAATTATAGACTTTTTGAGGGCCAAGACTAACTTTTGTTTTTGCATATTGAACATCTAACATTCTGCGCATTCTAAGTTTTTTATTAAATGTTGTTGAGCTGAGGGCAATTGGGCTGCAAAAAATACAAACTTTCTCATCTTTCAACATTATTTCTATTGGAATGCATGTGAATATTACTGGTATTCATGTGTTGACTGCCTTATTAGACATAATATTATCAACTTTGCGTTGTTATTGCTATGTTTAAGAGTTGCTGCTCTCTGGTCAGTTAAGCTTATTTGTAGTTAATGTCTTTGAAACATTCATATGTTAATCAAGCATTTATTAAATATCTGCAATGTGCTGGGCATTGTGATAAACAGTAAGAATGCAAAGACAAAGAAACTCCATGCCCACAAGGAATTTGTGCTATGAAAGAAAATAACATATAAATAAGGAAATGAAAATATATAGTCAATGAAAGGTAATTGCAGTGTGTCAATCAATGCACTTATAGGAAACCCTTGTGCTTTATAGAAATGAAATTGAGAATCATTGTTAAAATTAATAGAAATAATAATTTGCCAAATAAGAATTTTCTAGGGGATGGCTAAAGGGTGCCCTATATAAATCAGGGAATGGTTCAAGTATTGTAAACTGAATTCATGTGGTATTGTCAAAGGAAACTACAAAATTACTTTCATTGGGTTGAAAGTTACTTTTCTTTTCAATTGAGGAAAGTTCTAGAATTTAAAACTAAGAGAAAACCTAAAAAGCCATATAGCATTACTTCTTACTCCCTCATTTAACAGAAAAAGAAACTGAGACCCAGGAAGTTCAGAAAGAAACACAAATGGAACAATTATGTTAACTATCATTTAGCATCTATTTCAATAAAAATGTAACTAGTATTTTTTTAGATAGAATCCTTTTTTCTGTTATGTTATATATTTAAAAGGTTCATGCTTGTTAATATTCACAATATAAAATAAAATTAATAAAAGGAACTGAGACCCATAGAGATGTGCTGACTGGCCTCTAGGCTTAGGCACAGATGGGCAGTAAGTTTTCAAAACCAATATTCAGACTCAAATCCCTTTGATTGCACTGTTCCTTAGGAGCTATTTCTCTTTAAAATCATAGTTGAGGCAAGTTACTTAAGCTTTTTTGAAATAGCTTTACCTAGACTGCTTGGAAACCATGCTAAGCTGCTTATGTTCTACTAGTAAATACTACCTGTCCTCAATTTGTAATATCATACATGATTAAACCACATATAGTTGCAGAGTATTTGGTGAACTCTAGTATATGTATTTATTAATTTTTAAACTGAAGATGCTAACAAGCTTTGTCATTTTCACCAATATAGATGACAGTGAAGTTACCTGTGTAAAAACTATTTACTGTGCCTCCACATTTGTACTACTTGAGGAAGGGAAGCCAGCTGTTTTAATGCCCAGACTGCTTGAATAACAGGTAAAAAAACCCAAATTCATCCCATTTCATAAATGCTTAAGTAATAATACTGCTGGGGGGACCTGGGTATAATTTCCAAAGGAAGGTCACCTTGGTAGGGAGACTGACTTTGACTTATTCCAGGCAACTCTACTTACCCACTTATCTACAGTACAAACTAACCCTCTGGGCACCTTGCCAAGTCTGTCCCTATTAGCTGAGCTATACTACCAGGGAACCAAAACTGCCATGTAGTAAAGAACACATTTCCTAAGCCCAGTATTGTTGGAACTGTGTCCCCATTTCTTTACTTGCCACAGAAGGGTTCAGATCAGCTGAGTGGTAAATACTATAAAATAAAGTTTGAGAAATTTTATACATTCCTTGTTAAATATATTTAAACATTGATCATGTGGCATATTAAATTTCTATAGTAGTTATGTTATTAAAGAAAATGTGAATCTTTGAAATCTGAAAAATGATATTAAAAAGGAACAAATTGAGGCTAAAGTGAAATATAAAAATATTTAAACATTTTTTTCAAAATTCTATATCTTTCATGTTAGTAGTTTCTTTTTGTTTAAGTTAATAATAATGAATTCATATCTAAAAGTTCTGTTAGCCTGTGAGACTTGATAGTTTTTATTTGGGTGCCCATATCTTCTGCTTATTTTTTTTATATTTATATAAATATATAAATTTTATGTATTTATATAAAATAAAGTTTTTTCCTTAGCCATATGCTTTTAAATAAGACCCTGATGAAGTGTTTATAATACCGGGTTCCTCTGAATTCACATGTAAAATGAAAAACTTTCAGACATGAAAATTAAACATGTTTCTGAGTATTTAAAATATCATGTTATCAACTGTATGAAGAGACCTTAAATGGGAGTTTGGTTGTTACTTCTTGACCGTAAAAGGTGGTCCTTCATTAGGAGTACCACTTAGGCACCCTGTCAAATAAACATCATCTTTGTACAGATAACCTTCTCTTACAGGAAACTTAATAAACTAAGTGCTCTTTTTTTTCAGCTCTACATCAGAATTAGGAAGCAAATGTTTATATAGTATGTAATGCAATATAAATTGTTTCACATCTGGGAGAAGTTTCATTAAGAAATCTTGTTGAAAATATAACACCTAAACTACTTGTTAATCATTATAAAGCAGTTTGGTAAGGAGCCCTGAGAAACTTTTCATATACTACCATCTAATTAATTTCAAGTGTAACATGCAGGGATGAGGAAACTTTAAAAAACTAACAAAAATACTTATTTCTGGTTTCATAACTGGTTTCATAACCAGTGTCATTCAAATGTATTTATAATCAAGGCTTATTGCTTTACCTTTCATTTTTTGGTGACATGAAGCTAGTAATCATTAGAAACCTAGAAATGTCTCAGTTTTAGTAGATCGGAAACAAGAAGAAAGAGCCTTCCTCAAACAGAACTTTTTATTTGTTGTTCACTAGGAATCTGGGAGGTCTCCATAGCTTAATTGATATTCTTACTCGTTAACTGAAGTTTTAACTGATTTAGAGGGCAAGATTGAAAAAAAGTTATGTTTATATAGTGTTTTAATGTTTACAAAATGCTTTCTTCATAGAAACCCCATAAAGTAGGTGGTTTGTATGACATTTTGAGGTCCCTTCTATTTCTGTCACTAGTATGACAGAACCTCAGTTAACTCAGTTAACTTAGATGTATATGGAATATGGGTTTTTGGTTAACTAGAAAATTTATTTTGTTTTACTCCTTGAAATTTTTTTGGAGGGGACTTTTGATACTCTTTTCTTCCTAAGTTTTTAGTTATAATCATTTGATCTTTGAGTCAGAGTCTTATCATTCCTAAAGACTGTTGTTAATCTGAGATTATTTACATAATTATCATTGTATTAGATTAGGTTATATCTATGTTAACTTCAACCTATACATATCTTCAAAGCATTTCATAGGTTCAGAGATGGAAGGGGTTGTAGAAAGAAAGGTAAGTGACTTACACATAAGTAGTAAGTAGCACAGCTGGGCTGTGCAGCCAGGTCATCTGGCTGAAAATACAATGCCCTGGAAAGGAGAGAGTAAGGGCGTATTGGGAACATGTGAGAATATACTATCTTCTTCTAATGAAAATTTGCTTCTTCCTCCTAAATGCAGAGTAATTTGGGGGCTAAGGTTTGGGAAAAACACTCTAGTTAGTTGCCATCTAGTTAATCAAGGTATAAATGTCTTATAAAAAGTTTCTTTAATGCAATAAAACTTAATTCCAAGAAATAAAGAATGGTGGGCCTTCAAAGTGACATTTGTATATTCATTTTAGAATCACAACTATGCAAACTTTGAGGTTAACCTAGTAGAGAACCTATCTGCAGGCCACTTGAGTAGGCTTCCAAACTTGATTTTATTTGTTCCATCTTTCCTTGGTAAACCTAAATAACAGTTTTTCCCCAGTCTTGATGAGTATTAAAAAGAGCTGTGAATTAAATAGATAGGTTTATACAGTGTAATACTTAATAGGTAGAAGATATTAGTAGATAGGAGAAGATTGAAAGAACTCTTACCCTCAACAGGTTATTTCTCTTGTCATTCTTTCTTCAAGTCTTCCATTTTCTTTCATCCATTTCTTGCAAAGAAAGACCTCAGAATTTCTTGTGGGAAAAGAACCCCAGAGGTCCACTCCCACTTAATATTTTACAGATGAGGAATCTGAGGTCCAGATCATAAAGAAAGTAGCAGAACAGAATATTAATCTAGAACCTAATGCTAAATCCAGTGTTTTTTGCCACTGTGTCAAGATATCTTTGTGAAAGAAAAAGTTATATTTCTTATAAACATCTATTTGTCATTCTCTTCATATAGATCAGTGATTCCCAAAGTAGGGGCCACCGCCCCCGATGGGTGCTGCAGCAATCCATGGGGGCAATTATGGTCACAGGTGCATTTGGGGGTGGTGAATAACTGTAAGGAGGCAGTGATAGTATGTGACAGGGGGCACTAAGTAATATTTTTTTCTGGAAAGGGGGCAGTAGGCCAAAAAAGTTTGGGAACCACTGATATAGATTCTGAATAAATTCTTGAGGCCTAGGAATTTTCACTAAATAGCTTTTTAAGTGTCCAGATACCTTGGGATATGTGGAGGGTTAGCCAACTAGGAACTTGGGAAAAGAGAGGGATTCTTAGAGCAGAGCCACATAGGCCATTCTAGCTATTTCCTTTTTCACTGACTGTTGTTCTGGTTATTTTTTCCTCTTTTTTGCAGATTAATCAGTCACTCGATGGGGATTAACAGTGGACCACCTTTTTGTGATACCTTTCCACTTCTTTGTAGCAAGAAAAATAATTTCAGCACCTCTTCAATAATAATGATGAAACTGGTATTAACTGAATGGCAATTATGGATTTTTAACTCTAATTCACAGTAAACCAGCAAGCCATATGTTTAAAGTCCTACCAAATACCATTCTGTTTTGCTGCATGTCTCAGACATAGGTGAGAAGTTGTGAGATATCCATTTATACAAAGAGGAATGTGTTACCTGCATGAGGAACGCGACAAGCTGAAAGAGAAGACACCTTAATTTATCATTAAAGATATATGATAGTATTATTTATATAGATAGAATAAAGATATATATTTTGGTGGTAATGAAAATGGCTCCTCAGAATGCCGACTCGGAGTCTATGCAAGTCCAAGAGCTCACTGCACCAGCCCCAGACCTTCAGAAATCTGAAAATAAGGAAAATGAGAACCGTGATGAGACGGTTAGCGAAGGATCCATAGACCGCATACCAGTTCGCCTTTGGGTGATGCATGGGGCAGTAATGTTTGGCAGGGAATTCTGTTATGCCATGGAAACGGCTTGGGTCACACCGATATTGTTGCAAATTGGTAAGTGTTGTCTGTCCTTTCTTGACATGATGTAAATGAAGTTTAAATGTTGATTTTATTAGGTGAGTAACAAATCTTTTAAGCTATTCTACTTATTTAATAAGTAGCAAAAGATGTAGTTATTGGTTTCGAGGCCAAAATGCCATAAATGGTTCCTTGCATTTTAGCATCTTAGGCTTTTCTGTGACTAAATGTCCTCTCCTACCCATCCCCTTATATTTTTTTGTATTCTCTTTCCTCCCCCCCCACCCCCCACCCCCACCCCAATTACATATACATCTCTTTGAGTTTTAAACTATGAGCAGTCATGGGACCTGCTTTATGCACTCGTTTTTATAGCATGACTCATATAGAGCAGGAGTATTACAAACTGGAAATGGCAAAATGGAAACTAATAGGTCATTGTCATACAACTTCAGAACTAGATGATTATTTAAATGTGTTTGACATCAGGCTATTATAATTTTTCTAAACTTTTAACTAAATAGTTAAGTTGGATTTAGTGATGTTAATGGTGAGTGCTCCATTAAGGAAAATCATTCTTTACATTTTTCCAGCATAAATTGCTTTTAAAGCACTTAACCTGCACATAAACCGACTCATTTGGTCCTTATAACATCCCTATGAAATAGTCATATTTCTTCTATAGGGCTGAAGTGTTTGCAAAGTATAAGTGTTACAGATGTTTAAACTTTTTTATGCATCTTAATGTATAAAGGCCTTATTAGTATCTTTATGTTTTGAAATTTTATTCCATGCTGCCTCATAGAATCTGAGTTAATATTCCTATATTGTATCAAGGGACAGAGTCATCAGCACCTCTATCACTCTGAGGGAACTACTGAAGGTTATTCTCTTGCTAGGCAATTTAGAATTGGCTACTAGTATGTATACCCAAATTTCTTATTCTTTTCTCTTGCTTTTACCCCTGAAACCAGATGAAAATTTCTTTCCTATTTACATTTACCCAAAGACCAGTTCCTAGATATGTATTTGCTCATCATGCACTACCACCAAGACTCATAAGACATTTTTTATTTCCCAAGGTTAGCTCACCTTGAGTAAAGGAAGAAATATTTATCCCATGTTCTCATGCCCCTTAAGCATTTATTGGTCTCAAAGGTGACAAAATGTAGATCTGGAAGCAGAGGTATAATAGATTACAGTTTGCTTCCCACCAGTCACTACTCTAAAACTCTGCCTAAAGTACAGATCATATCTAATATTTGGCCAGAAAATGGGACTTTTCCTGTTTACAAACATAAAGCTAAAAAAACCATTAAATTTTTTTATATTGATCTTAAAACACATGCAAAAAGCATTTTCCTGTTTATAGCAAAGCATAAACATTCTATATGAAACTGTAAATCTACATTTTGTACCACTTGCTTTTTGGAAAATGTATTTTATTCTTGTTATTTTCAAACTGTCCTGCTTGTGTTTTCTTCTTAACTTCTGTTCCCTTTTGCTTTAAAAAAAATGTTTAACATGAAAAGCTTGGGCAAGAAGAGGGGGCAGGGGGATCTTTTCAACAAATTAAGCATAGTTACACAAAATGAATACATACAAAAGACCGAGTCCCAAAATGTATGTCAGTCAATAATCATGCCTTTTGCTTACATATTGTCAGGAGGTAGTTAACTTGCTTGCTTGCAGGTCTTTTGTCGTCATGATTGGTCATTGCAATGATCAAGGTTCTTAAAGTGATTCAGGGTTTTCTGTCATATAAATTGTTCTTGTTGTTGTTCTGCTCACTACCCTTTGTATTATTTCTTACCACCCAGGATTCTCTGAAATCATATCTTCATTTCTTATGTTACAATAATATTCCATTAAATTAATATACCATAATTGTTCAGCCATTGTAAAAAGCTATTTTTTGAAGACGCTGCCCCTACTCCTTTGTAGTCTGGATGCAGATTTGGAGAACCACAGGACCCCACAACAATTTTCAATAAAGAAACCTCTCTATAATAAATCTCTTGGATATATGTCTTGAACCCCCCCTCCCTTTCCCCCCACCCCCATGTGGATGCTCTTTTAATGAATAGAAACTCATTTGCAGAGATATTTATCACTAAATGTAGGAATTCAAATGGGTAGTAGAGATTGACCAAGTTAACTTCTTATATTAAAACTCATTAATTCAGAACCCTTATTCCAGTTGATGTAAGGAATGCCTAAATTTGTTCTTTAACTCCTCATTTATAAAATAAAGATAATGAACTACATAATTTCTTAGCTCCTTTGTAACTCCAAATAATATAGTAATATGATAAATATAGGAAAAGAGTATAAATCATAGTTAATTATAAGTCAGGAAAGCTAGTTATAATTAAAAACTTCTATTTGGACAATTTTTTTCCTTTTAAAAAGAATTTATTATTTTATTATTTAAGTTTTATTTTAATGTCTCTTGTCTGCACATTGGTCATTTCCTACCTTTAGCCCCTATCTATAAATTGAACCCTTCCCTATGAAAAAGAACAATAATAAGAAAAAACATTCTGTCCTAGTAACCCTTCACTTTGTCATAAAGGAGAAGAAATTTTGCCAGATCATCTTTTTTCCAAGACCTCTAGGATTAGTTTAAAATTATTTTACTCAGAATTTGGGTTCCTTCTGGTGGTGTTCTCATTTATGTTTTTGCTGTCATTATATGGTTTTCTTAGTTCTGCATATTTTGCTCTTGATCAATTCCTATTGTGTATTTCTTAGAATTCCTCATCATTTCTTACTGCATTCCATCACATTCATAGCTGCACCTTCATATTTTTCCTAGTACCTTTTAATTTTTTCAAAGATGATTAAAATACCACATCCTTGACTTTTATATAAAGACCCAAATCAGTGGTTTCAGTATACAGTAGAACTTTGTTTTTCTATGACCAAGACATCCAAGACCCTTCATGTAAGTTGAAAATCACTCATAATAGCAATCTCATTATTTAACAAGTATTATTATATGAACATATCTAGGCACTTTATGACTTTTCATAGGCTTATCAAAGCTTCACTTAATTGCTCTTATACTTTGGGGCCAAATAGCATTAATGAAACAAAGAGAAAGCACTGCTCTGGCAGAGACATGACTTGTTACAAAGGCTGATGTGGGAATTTATGTTTGGTGCAAAACAATGACTCAATCTAATGCTTCTTGGTACAAGAACAAGTGTGATTAGGCAAACTGCTGCAAGACTTTACACCACTTGGGAAAATAGTGTGGATTTAATTTAGCACATAATCAAAAACTTTTATTTTACATAATTTTCTGCCTTTATTGTTTCTGATTGATAGTTGCATATACCAGAATTTGAATGTTAATTAAGTTAATTAAGTAAAATGAGGTCCTACTGTATAAATTATAACTATACAACTAGATTGCCTTAAGAAAACAAATTAAGGGGGCAGCTGGATAGCTCAGTGGATTGAGAGCTAGGCCTAGAGATGGGAAGTCTTAGGTTCAAATCTGTGTGACCCTGGGAAAGTCACTTGACCCCCATTGCCTAGCCCTTACCACTCTTCTGTCTTGAAACCAATAGTATTCATTCTAAGATGGAAGGTGAGAGTTTAAAAAAAAAAAAAAAGAAAAACATTGGTTAAAAGAACGACAGTGATGATACAGATTCTTAAGTTATAGTATTCTACTTAAGATATGTAATATTATTGTCTAGCTTTAATGTAATATGGGATACAGACACCTACTACTCTTATTATACATAAATAAGTGACCATAGGGACGTTACTGAACCTCTTTGAGGCCATATGTTATAAATAAGTTTTGATCTACCTAGTGGAAGGAGGTCCCTATCAATTAACCAAATCAGACAATTGTTAAATGCCTATTTTGTCTCAGCTATAAACAGGACTTTATATTTGATCTTAGTGTAATGCCAAGCCTCTGGAATTTGTTGGGCCAGGGAATGGTTGACAATGGTCAGAGCTATACTTGAGAAAAATCAACAGCTGAATAAGGATGATTGGAATGGGGAGAGACTTGAGAAGAAATTAATAAATTAGATAGCTATGGTTCAGTCTACCTGAGAAGTGATGAGAGACTGAACTAAGATTGTGACTATAGGTAGAGAGTAAGAGATGTATACAACAGATGCTATGGAGATAGAAACTTCAAGATTTCGAATATGTAGGGTAAGTGAGCAAATAGATTCAGTGATAATACTGAGAAGCCTTGGTGATGAGGGTTTTAGGATTAAAAATAGAGTTCTGTTTTGGAAGTAATACATTTGAGGTACCAGTTTAAGAACATCCAATTTCAAATGCCCAATGGTGGTATGAGACAATAGAGAAAAAAGAACTGGACATATGAATCTGGGATTTATCCTTTGTAGAGAGAATAATTGAACCCTAGGAACTCCTCAGATCAGGAAGTGAGATTATACAGAGGGAAAAGAAGATGTTTCCAGATAACTGGGAGATTGGATACCTATGGTTAATGAACACGGCATGAATGAAAGTTCAATAGTTAGAGATTAAGGAGTGGTTACATAAATGGTAGGATAACTAGGGTAGAACTATATCACAAAACCCTAAAAAGAGAGAATATTCAAGAAAAATTTTCCATGGTTACATGATTCAAGTTCTTTCCCCTTTGCCCCCATCCCTCCCCTTACTCCCTACCCCCAGCCGGCACATTTCCTCTGGTTTTAACATGTGTCATCTATCAAGACCTATTTCCATATTATCGATAGTTGCATTGGTGTGGTCCTTTCGAGTCTACATCCCCAATCATGTCTGCATCAACCCATATGTTTAAGCAGTTGTTGTTCTTCTGTTTCCTCTCCTGTAGTTCTTCCTCTGAATGTGGGTAGCATTCTTTTCCATAAATCCCTCAGAATTGTCCTGGGTTATTGCATTGCTGCTAGTACAGAAGTCCTTTACATTCTGTTTTGCCACAGTGTATAAGTCTCTGTGTACAATGTTCTTCTGGTTCTGCTCCTTTCACTCTGCATCCATTTCTGGAGGTCATCGCAGTTCACATGGAATTCCTCCAGTTTATTATTCCTTTGAGCACAATAGTATTCCATCACCAGCATATACCACAATTTGTTCAGTCATTCCCCAATTGAAGGGCATCCCTTCATTTTCCAGTTTTTTGCCACCACAAAGAGAGCAGCTATAAATATTTTTGTGCAAGTCTGTTTATCTATAATCTCTTTGGGGTACAAACCCATCAATGGTGTGGCTAGATCAAAGGGCAGGCATTCTTTTATAGCCTTTTGGGCATAGTTCCAAATTGCCATCCAGAATGGTTGGATCAGTTCACAACTCCACATACAATACATTAATGTCCCAATTTTGCCATATCCGCTCCAACATTCATAACTCTCCCCTTCTATCATTTTAGTCAATCTGCTGGGTGTGAGGTGGTACCTCAGAGTTGTTTTAATTTGCATTTCTCTAATTATTAGAGATTTAGAACACTTTCTTATGTGCTTATTGATACTTTTGATTTCTTTATCTGAAAATTGCCAATTCATGTCCCTTGTCCATTTATCAATTGGGGAATGGCTTGATTTTTTACACAATTGATTTAGCTCCTTGTATATTTGAATGATTAGACCTCTGTCAGAGTTTTTTGTTATAAAGATTTTTTTCCTAGTTTGTTGTTTCCCTTCTGATTTTGGTTGCATTGTTTTTGTTTGTACAAAAACTTTTGAATTTAATATAATCAAAATTATTTATTTTACATTTTGTAATTTTTTCTAACTCTTGCTTGGTTTTAAAATCTTTCCTTTCCCAGAGATCTGACAAGTGTACTATTCTGTGTTCACCTAATTTACTTATAGTTTCCTTCTTTATTTTCAAGTCATTCATCCATTCTGAATTTATCTTGGTGAAGCGTGTGAGATGTTGATCTAAACCTAATCTCTCCCATATTGTTTTCCAATTTTCCTAATAGTTTTTGTCAAATAGTAGATTTTTGTCCCAAAAGTTGGGCTCTTTGGGTTCATCATAGACAGCCTTGCTGATGTCACTTACCCCAAATCTATTCCACTGATCCACACTTCTGTCTCTTAACCAGTACCATACTGTTTTTTTAATTTTTTTTTTAAACCCTTAACTTCGGTGTATTAGCTCCTAGGTGGAAGAGTGGTAAGGGTGGGCAATGGGGGCAAGCGACTTGCCCAGGGTCACATAGCTGGGAAGTGTCTGAGGCTGGATTTGAACTAATGATCTATAGGACCTCCCGTCTCTAGGCCTGACTCTCAATCCACTGAGTTACCCAGCTGCCCCCTAGTACCATATTGTTTTGATGACCACTGTTTTATAGTGCAGCTTGATATCTGGTGCTGCTGGGCCACCATCTTCACTTTTTTTTTCCATTATTTCCCTTAATATTCTTGATCTTTTGTTCTTCCAAATGAACTTTGTTATAGTTTTTTTCTAATTCTGTAAAAAAGTTTCTTGGTAGTTTGATGGGTATGGCACTAAATAGGTAAATTAATTTGGGCATAATGGTCATTTTTATTATGTTAGCTTGTCCTACCCATGAGCAGTCAATGTTTTTCCAATTATTTAGATCTAGTTTTAATTGTTTGGAAAGTGTTTTGTAGTTGTGTTCATATAATTCCTGTGTTTGTTTTGGTAGATAGATTCCTAAAGGGTATTTCGCTTTCTAACTCTTGCTGCTGAGATGTGTTGGAAATATATAGAAATGCTAATGATTTATGTGTATTTATTTTGTATCCTGCCACTTTGCTAAAGTTGTTGATTATTTCCACTAGCCTTTAGTTGATTCTCTAGGATTTTTTAAGTAGAGCATCATATCATCTGCAAAGAGTGATAGCTTAGTCTCCTCATTGCCATTGTTAATACCTTCAATTTCTTTTTCTTCTCTAATTGCTCCTGCTAGTGTTTCTAGTGCAGTGTTAATAATAGAGATGATAATGGGCATCCTTGTTTCACTCCTGATCCTATCGGGAAGGCTTCTAATTTATCCTCATTGCATGATACTTGTGGATGGTTTTAGATATATACTGTTTATTATTTTTAGGAAAGGTCCTTCTATTCCTATGCTTTCTAGTGTTTTCAGTAGGAATGGGTGTTAAGAGAGAGTATTCTCGAGGAAGGTGATCAGCATTGTCAAGATGTCCTGATCAAGAATGGTGGGGTTGAGAAAAGGCCATTAGATGCAACAGTTAGGAGAGATGAAAGGTATCCTTAGAGAGGGAGCAGTTTCTAAGTGTTCAGTGTTCCCGAAGTAGTCTAATCCAGGGATAACCTGGATTTCAATCAGAGCAACTAAATTATGCTGCTGTACTTAGCACATATGAGCCAGCTAGGAATTTCTGCTAGTTCAGAGTAACATAACTATAGGCTCCCATTTATTTTGAGATTTTATCCCTTAACAATTGTAGGAAAAGTTTGGCACAGAGAGGAGAGTTTTGGAATGTTGCAAGGAAGCTCGAAGGGTAGGAGTCACAGTTGGAAGGAGCAACAGAGGCTTGTGGGAAATAGAACAGGAGGAGGGACTTTGTCTCTGGCAGGGGATGGAGGACTTTTACCTCACCTCAGGATTCAATATTTGGATACCTGAGACTTTCCCAATCTTTTCCTTGTGCCTGAAGACCTAAAAGTGTTCCTGATTTTCTCCTAAATAACCAACAAAGAGGCTGACTAGACATCTACAGCAGCTAGAAGGGTTTTCGACCCAGAAAACTTGCTGAGACAGCCTGCAGACCTTTACCCTACCTGTGCCTTCCAAAGAGAGACTTTTGCAACCTGTCTTTAGATTAGATTAGCTGACAGATTAGAGGAAGGAAGAAGAATGCTTGAAGCCCAGCTGTGGGCTTGGCTAGGCCAAAGAGACTCCAAACCTCCTTGTGTGTTAAAATAGGTTTTCCTCATCCCGTTAACCTGACCCTTCCTTGAACTTGTTATAATAAACCATCCCTTTTGAGAGATTCACAGTCTAATCAGATTTCCTTGAAAATACCTGGAGAGAGGGTTGAGGGTATATGGGGAAATTTGGAGAGACAACTCTCTTAAGCTTTGGTTAAATTAAATCCAAAGGTGACTGTCATTGTGGTCTCCCTGACAGAAAGCTGAGTCCAGAGGGGACTTTCTTGGGGTCGGGCTATTTGCTAAGTCCTGGCAACTAGTCATTACCAAACCCCAAAAGGTCCTTTGTCTGAACACTGATTTCTGTCCATCTTTGTTCTCAACACCATCACAAAGATAAACCCCATCGAAGCCCTCAGGGTAAAGGAGGAGAGTGACTCAGCTAGTCTCAACACATAACCAGACTAGCTAAGCCATTAACATCCTTGAGGTTCTTCCTCAAATCATTTTAACACTCTGAAGGGCTGAGCTAATTGCTAATTTGAGATTCTGCTCTGTTCTTGGGGCCTAAGCCACATTACTGCTGCCTACTTTGGAAATTTCTCCTTTTTTCTCCTTTCTCAGTACACTATCTAGACCTTTGTTGTTCAGAAATGACACCCTTCCTCAGTTCATCTTGGATCTGTGACATACAACTAGGTAGTGGGCTTCAAAGCTGTCAGCTGGCACATGTCCCCATTGCAGCATCCATCCTAATATAGATCTGGAACCTCCTCTAGTCCTGGTACACGTTTGTTCCTCTGTGTGTGAGGTATGTTCTTCCCCGAACTAGTCCCTAGTGTCATCAGACCTCTGTCTCCCTATACCAACCTGAGCTGGACAAAGGACCCTCTCGAATTTCTTTTTATTTCCCCATCAATATTCAGTCTTAGGTGTTTTCTAGGTCTATGGAATTTTATGGCTACTCTAAGTTTTAAAATTAATATTCAGTGCCTCCAAAATATATTTATAAGGATTTTATTAAAAGTGCAGGGAAAGAGTCCCAACTCACCCTTTACCACGCTGCCTCCTCCAAAAATAACCCATCTCCACGCCCACAACAACCATCTCAAAACAGCCCGCGAAACCCACAACCAATAGGAAAAGGCTTAAGGAATTATGGGTATGGTGAAAGGGAGTTTGGATAATGTAGTTTAAAAAGGGTACAAGGTCTTTTCAACTTTACATTCCCCCCTGTGATCCTTTGGGAGGCAAGTCTCCCCAGTGGATCATGAAAACATAATCAAATTAAAGTTTACGATAATTCAGAGATAAAAAGGAAATAAAAGGAAGAAAGAACAAAACCAGTGTTCGGTGCATTGACAAAGCCATTTAGGGGGCAGTCCCCTTTCTGGCATAAAGTGTCCATTCAAAATAAATACATTCAACCCCCCAGAGTTCAAATTCTCCATGTCTTGAAATTCACTCTGGATCTTTTGTGCAGTGTGTAGTCTCTGCAGGAATCTTCATGGATCTTCATGGCGTCTTCTGTATTCTGGGAGGTAGTCTTCTGTTCTAAATTAGGGTCAAATTTAAGTCCAGATTCACAGAAATAACAGTCCCCCAGAGGAGAACAACTTTACATTCCCCCCTGAGGAAAATACAGGGATACACATGGGAATCACACAGGAATACATGGTCAAGGCATAAGGTATATGAATCAATTCTCAAAACATCAGAGTCCAAAGAAAAGTAAAAAAGGTAAAAAGAAAAAAAAAATAACCTCTGAGGAAAATGTAGGATATTAAAAAAAATGTGAAAGGAAAAAATTCTAGGAACAAGAAAAAGGAAAAAAATCACAAATCAAAGCAGGTTCCTGTAGCAATCCATGTCCCATAAGCTTTGCAACAACAGTCACTCACTAACCCAGTTTAGCAGCCTGAACTACAGTAAGTTGTCACATCATGAAAGAAATGGAAAAAGGAGACTAGATCTCGAGACAAATGGGAAATAGCATTTCCCAGCGCAATACTTTTCTTCACTTTCAGAGATAATGGAGCCAGAACAATCGATGTCGAGTACTTTGATATCGAATGCGGTACAAGGAAGTCCTACGTCTTAACATACGCTAAGCATCGGAACCTTAGTCACACACAGGATCAAGTCTTTGCGTAGAATGTCATCAATCCCTGTAGGATTAGTTTGGTCCCTTTCCTTTATGTGCTCATTTGGCACTTCGCAGGTCAAAAACTCTGTGCTCCTTTGTGGTTCCAATTCTCCTTGGATTATATATAGTCATTGAGCAAAAGTCTCATCATAATTAAATAACTAGTGGCAGGTTTCTATAGTCCAGAGCTTTTTGAGTCTAAATTTATATGCTAGGTAAATGGACATCTTAGCTTATTCTTATTACAAAAATCAAAACAGTCAAGAGTCTATTTAATGCTGGTGACGTGCTTCAAATGTAAAAAATGAGAGAAAAAAATCAAATACTGTATTGCGCATGTAGGAAGAAAAATGAACAACAAAAAAAAATGTGTAGTTTTACACAATCACAGAGGTAAAGAATAGAGGTTAATTTTCAAGAAGTAAGATTCATTCCTTCCTTAAATTGCCATGATCCACAGTGTGAGTGCAAATGAGTTAGACAAAGTGATGTGAGACATATAAAGCAATAATACATCGAAGAAAGTACAAAAGGAATGATGAAAGGCACATCAGATCAATATAGGTCACTAATACAGATATTTTGTTGTGAGGTAGTATATGTATCTTTCAAATACAAGGATCAATCAAATAAAGTGCAACAAAATAGTGCAAAATCCAGGAATAGAGCATTCTTATCACAACAGTCAAATACAATCAATAGACAAATATAATAGGTACAGGTAATAGAACTTAGTACAGAGAATTATTCATTTTCAATAGAGGGTACTCATTTCACATTACTGCAATGAATCCATGAGTCCCTTTCTCCAATTTTAATGGCTGTTGGTGTAGTTAATAGGATCTAGAATGGTCCATCATAAGCAGGTTCAGTTGACCCAGAAGGTTTGAAATTCTTTATGTACACACTATCACCTGGGTTCAAACCATGAAGCGAGAAGTCTAAGGGGCCTGCTTGAACAGCAGCTCCAGAGTCGTGGAGTTCTCACAATTTTGTTTGTAATTGTCTGATATAAGTGGCAATGGTTGTATCCCCTCCTAACAATGAAGTATAGGCAGGGTTGAATGGTTGTGCCTGAATATAGGTGAATGTCCAAATAGCATCTCAAATGGTGAGATGTGTAAATCACCTCTGGTTCTGCTTCTGAGATAAAATAAGGCCAGAGGTAGAATTTCAGGCCATTTTAAATGAGTCTCCATGCATAATTTGCCAATCATAGTTTTAAGTTCTTTATTCATCCTTTCAACTTGGCCAGGGCTCTGGGGATGATATGGTGTATGAAATTTAGGAGTTATCCCCAAACATGAATAAACTTGTCATAAGACTGAGTGAGTTCCTCTATCAGAATCAATACATGCTGGCAGGCCAAAACAAGGAATAATCTCTTTCATAAGGATTTTGGCAACAAAAGCTGCTGTGGCCTGAGCAGTAGGAAATGCTTCAGGCCACCTGGTCAGTTGATCAACTATGACCAGACAAAATTTATAGTGTCCAGCTTTTGGCATAGAGATAAAATCAGTTTGCAAATGTTTAAATGGTGTGTAAGCTAGAGGACGTCCACCAAAAGCTTTTTCTTGAAAAGTGTGCTGGTTAAAGGCCTGGCAGGTAGGACAAGCTGTACATATTTTGGAGGCAATTGTAGTTATTCCAGGTGCTATCCATAATCTTTTAACAGAGTCCACAATGCCTTAGGTGCCAAAATAACTGTGTTTACAGATGGAATGACAAATTTGGTTATAGAAAGCCCTAGGGAACAGGGGCTTGCCTTCAGATGACACCCATACTCCATTTATCTGTTTTGCTCTAAATTTCTGCTTCCATTTTCCCACTTCCTTGTCATTATAGGAAAGGGATAGATCCAAATTGTCAGTAATTGTTAGTGGCATAATTAACTCAGGTCCTTCTAAGGCTGCTAGTTTGGCTGCAGCATCTGCTCGATCATTTCCCCTGGAGACAGGGTAAGTGCCACCTGTATGTACAGAGCAGTGAACAACATATATGGCTTCAGGGAGCTGGATGGTAGAAAGAAGTTGAGTGATAAGGTTTGCATTGGCAATACACTTTCCAGCTGATGTTAAGAATCCCCTTTGAAGCTATAACATGCTGACAGCATGACATGTCAAATGCGTAATGGGAGTCTGTGTAAATTGTGACCTTTTTGTTCTGTTCAATGATACAAGCCTGTTTTAAGGCTGTGAGTTCTGCACCTTGTGCACTTACATGTGAGAGTAAAGAAGCTGACCATAGAGTATCCAATTCTGTAACTACTGCAGCTCCTGTATAGTGCATACCATCTCTCATAAAAGAAGAACCATCTGTAAATAATATTAAATCAGGATTATTCAGAGGGGTGTCCAGTAAATCACTACGAGGTTTATCAACAGTGGACACCAAAGATGTACAATCATGTAAAGGTTCTCCAGAAATTGGCAAATCAGGGAGCAAGGCTGTGGGATTAAGAGCTCCACAGCATTTTAATGTGATATGTTCATTATTCAATAGGGTTATCTCGTATCTCATAATCCTTTGATCAGTAAATGCCTGAGTTCTATGTCTTAATAACAATGTCTCTACCTCGTGTGGGCACATTATGGTCAGAGGGCATCCTAGTACCAGATCAATAGATTTAGTCACTAATAAAGCTGTGGCAGCTACTCCTCTAAGGCATGGTGGTGCTCCTGCAGCTACTGGGTCCATCTGGGCTGAATAATAGGCTACTGGGCATTGGTCAGGTCCCAAAAGTTGAGTTAGAACACCTGAAACTACTCCTTTCCTTATATGGACATATAAAGTAAATGGTTTGTCATAATTTGGGATGCTGAGAGCAGGGGCAGTCAGGATAGCATGTTTTCAAATTGAAAGAGCTGTTCTGTGTTCCTTTTCCAAGTGATTCAGGGACTATGTTTTTTGTGAGTGCTACAAGGGACTTAGTGATTTCCCCATAGCAAGGGATCCACTGCCAACAAAATCCTGTCACTCCAAGTATTGCCCTCAGTTATATTTTAGTGGTAGGATCACTTAAGTTTTGGATACTTTAAATACATTGTGGAGAAATTAAACGGGACCTAGCAGTTAAAATAAAGCCTAAATATTGCACTTTGTGGAGACACCACTGAGCCTTTTCTTTTGAGATCTTGTGGCCTCTTTTATGTAATTCTAAAAGATGTTTACTATCTTCTTGACATGTTGTGGCATCTGGTGAGGCCAAGAGTAAATCATCTAAATATTTAATTAACTTGCTGTTTTTAAATGTTATATTATCTGTGTCTTGGCTCAAAATCTGTACAAAAAGGCTTGGGCTTTTGACATACACTTGGGTCAAACATGCCCATGTCCTCTGGGAACCTTTCCAGGTGAAAGCAAGATATGTCTGGAATCCTCATGTATAGGTATGGAAAAGAAGGCTGAGCACAAATCTATTACTGTAAAGTATGTAGCTGTGCTAGGAGTAGAAGAAATGATAGTATTTATATTGGAAACTACAGGGTGTCTCTTTATAATATGATTGTTCACTGCCCTCAAATCTTGGACAAATCGATAGAGATGCTTGCCATTGGGCCCCAATTTTCGGCTTTTTAACAGGCAGGATTGGCGTATTGTATTCAGGTTTACAGGGAATTATGATGCCTTGGTCAATTAGTGACTTTATCACTGGGGTAATGCCCTCTAGTGCCGCCTTCGAGAGAGGATACTGAGAATGGAAGGAGGTGGGCTAGATTTTGTTTTAATTTGGACAGGGACAGCTGATTTAAGTCTTTTCAACTTTACACTACCTTGCCACTCAGGCATCTTGGCACCACTTTCCCATTAAATGTTGAGGCCATTACTATTTTCCCAGCATCTAGGCTGGAAACTTTCATGGCATCCATCATTCTGGAATCCTCATTCAGACTCATCTGTTGCTAAATCTTATTTCTACCTTAAAGAGATCTTTCAGATACATTACATGTCCTTTCAACTCACAATTTCCTGGTTTAGATCCTCATCATCTCATGCCTGGACTATTGCAGTAGTCTGCTGGTTGCTCTTCCTTCCTTGAGACTCCTTTGCTCCAGCTCATCCCCTACTCAGCTGCAAAAGTGATTCTACCTAAAACTTGGGACCAACCTTGTTGCCCTCACCTTTCTCCTTCCTCATCTACACAAACCCTAATAGCATTTTTTAACTTCTGGTAGAAAATAAAAAATCCTATTTTGCTTTTAAAACCCATCACAACTTGGTCCTTTCTACTTCCATATAATCTATAATCTAATGACACTGCTCTTTTTCTTCTAACACGACACTCTTATTCTGATTTTATGTCTCTTCACTGGCAGTCTCATTGCTTTTGAATGCTTTTCCTCCTAACCTGTGCTTTCTGTCTTCCCTGAATCCCTTCAAAACTCAACAAGTTCTACATTCTAAGATTTTCCCCCTTTGTATTTTGTACTCAGTGTATATATCTTATAGGTTAAAAATTTGTTATCATGCTGTCTTCCATATTAGAACAGGATTTCCTTAGCTGCACGGATTGTGGTTTTACTTTTTCCTAGTAGGACTAGCTCTTAGCACGGTTTCTTATCCACAGTGTTTGTGAACAACTGACCACACCACTTGTTCATTTGAGATGAATGAAGTGGGGAGAGAGAGTAGGAAAAGATCATTTTAGAATGATAAGAGATGAGTTCCCTGGGAATGACCTCAGTTTTTTAGGTAAAATATAAGGCTAGGTCCTTGGCTAATATGGAAGGTAGGGAAGGATGTACTTTAGTTGGCCTGAAGACAGAAATCTTTAACAGTTTATGTAAAGCAAGATAAAAAATCAGGGAGGAAGAGAATATTTGCCTTGCTACAATAAGGGCCTAGTTGTTACTAGATATTTTAAATTTATAGGGGACTCCTCTCTCTCCTCTTCATCCCACCTTCCCTAGTATTTATTTAAGATTTGAAAGTACTATATAAATATTATCTCATTGTAACCTTACAACCATTGGGGAGGTAAGTTCTATTTATTTTTTCCATTTTATATTTGAGAAAACTGAAGCAGAAAATAGGTTAAGTAATTTGCCTAGGGTCATACTTCCAGTGCCCAAGGTCAAATTTGAACTCCTGACTTGATCTTGGACTTCTCTATCCATTGATCTCTATTTGTCACTAATTTTAAAAATTGTTTTCCCCATATTAATATCTGCTTTATGTTATTGCCCAATTGGTCTAATTCCTAGCTCCTCTCTGTCATCCCTACTTCAATGTATTAGTGCAGACACTCCTTTGATATCTAGAATGAAATTCTCTTGCCTCCCACACCTTTTGAAAAGTTCTTCCTTCAAGGCTTGTGGTCATCTCCTTTTCTAATTTTCAGGTCCCTGGAAGGCAGCTGTCATCTAGTCAGTAAATAATTTATTAAGCACCTGCTATCCTCACGCCACCATTCTAGGTGCTAGGGATGTTTCTGACCCCGCCCCCCCTTCCCGAAGTAGTGGGTAACAACACAGATAACAGGCAAACTATTCCCAGGGTAAATTGGAGATAATCAGAAAGATGGTACTAGAATTAAGAAGGATCTTGATGAAAGGCTTGAGTTTGGGTTTTTTGTCATTCACGTGCTTTGGATGTTAAATCAAGACCTTATCTCTTAAAATAAAATTGATAGTTATTTTTCTTACAGATGTTACTCTGGGTCTGACACCAGTTCCCCTATGAGTTTAACTTCACTGAAAATTTTAAATTCTCTTCTTGCTTTTTCACTTCCCATTTTCTGTTTCTTCTCTGATTCTGACTTTGCTTTTTTTTTTTTTTTTTTTTTTTTTTTATTGTTGATTCATCATTTTAAAATAGGGCTCTGCACTTAAATCTTGGGATCTAGAAGATAGAGAAATCCTAGAGACTACCTGATGTTATAACCTTACATTACAGATGATAAGACTGAGGAGTCAACTTGTTCTGAGAGGAAATGTCAGATTCAGCTTAGACCCAAGTGCTGTTCTCTGTGCTACACTATGCTTCCCTGTTTATGTTCTCTGTTAGCCATTCTAGCACACTGTCTTTTTTCTTTGAAGTTTAGATTAGACTTTTTTTATATTCTCAGCTGACCCCCTGGACATATAAAAAGGTATTTTTTTGACCACATCCCTGGAATGATATCTAACGCTCTTGTGTCACAGGGTATTCATAAGAAGAAATAGTTGTCATTGTGTTTAGTAATTTGACTGCACAAAATCTGGTGACTTAAAGCGTGACAGAGTAAAAGATCATGGGATCTGCAGTGAGAAAATTGGTCTGTGAGTTCCGCCTGTGTTACTCAGTAGCTACAGGCTCCTTTACAACTAACTTAAATTCTAAGTTTTCTTATTTTCTTCTGGAAAATGGGAATGACATTGGTACTATTTGCATCAAAGTTGTTACTATTAACAATACTAGTCAACATTTATATTGTACTTCGTGCCAGACTGTGTGGGCAACTAGGTAACATAGTGGATAGAGTATTAGGCCAAGAGGAAAATCTGAGTTCAAATTCAACCTCAGATACTTCCTAGCTGTGTGCCTCTGGACAAGTCACTTAACCCTATTTGCCTCAGTTTCCTCATCTGTAAAAAATAAGTTGGAGAAGGAAACAGCAAAGCACTCTAGTAACATTTTCAAGAAAACCCTAGATGGGAGTCACAAAGTTGGAAATGACTGAAACACAACAAAAATGTACCAGATAATCTGAAGTGCCTTAAAACTGTTTTTTCATTTTATCTTCAAAACAGTCTTGGGAAGTAGGTGCTATTTTTTTTTTTTTTAATCCCCATCTTTCAGACTAGGAAACTGAGACAAACAGGCTAAGTGACTTGCCTAGGGATATATATTTAGGAAGTGTCTGGAGTCACATTTGAACTTGGATCTTCTGATTTCTGGCTTGGTATTCTGTCCACTGTTCCATCTCACTGTTTCTCTCTGGTTTCTTCTTGAAATTGTTTGAGTAGATAATTGTTTTTTGGAGGTGATCTATGTAGGCTTATTTTCTGCATTGAAAAGGTCTGAGTACTTGTATTATGTCTTATATTATGGTGTTATGGTTTTTACTTTTTGTGCTTTTTGTGGGAGACATAATCCTTTGGTTGTCTATGCATCTTGTTTACTTAAATAGAAAACTTGCTTTCTTTTAATGTTAATTTATACCAGGGTTCGGCAACCTTTTTGGCTGTGAGAGCCATAAATGCCACATTTTTTAAAATGTAATTTCTTGAGAGCCGTACAGTGCTCACAGTGTGCTCCTGTAACAGTGCCTGAAGAAAAAAATTGACTTTATGGCTCCTGCAGAAAGAGCCATACGTTGCCGACCCTGATTTATACTTTTTGCTTCACTTTTAGTTTGTTCTTCATTTCTTTATATTAATTTGCATTTCCACTTAGTTGTCTTTTCTTTGTTTCTTTAGTGAGACTTGCCCTCACAGATTCTAATTTTTCTCATCTACTATGCAGACCATATAGTCTACTCTCACATTTCTTATTTCTCCTTTGGACCATTCAGGAACAGTATGTGGTGGTTCCATGTTCTCTTGATATCCCACAGAGTCCTCTGTCTCATTAAGTATTGAATCATTTTCTTTGCACTGAAGTGATTTACTAGATCTGGGGGCTATATTTCCTTCTGCTGGTAATGTTTTCCTTGCATATTATGTTTTCTTCTTCCTATGATCTGGTAATTTCAGTCTTTTCCCTTTATTTCCCCCTATTGATTTCTTTCTGACTTAACAGTATCTCAGCCTCCTTCCTTGATGGGCAAATCTGGTTCACCAGGGTAGCTCTCTGCCCCAAGTGACTTTTGGAAGAACAGAAGTGGCCCAAGCTAGATACTGGGCTCTTGCCCTCAGGCTTGGTAGAATGCTATATAGCTTCACACACATAAGGTATCCCATCTCATTCTCTCTTGATTGCTCAGTTCCTTGGTCTTAGAGTTCAGAGTGATTGCTCAACGGGTGCTGTTGCTACTTGAAAGGATTTCTTTTCTTCAAAGTTTGGCTCTCCAAGGCTCAGAGAGAAGGAAGGAGGGATAAGTGTCAGGGTGTAGGTTTGGACTCTCTTTCATAGGTGTCCTGCTCCTTTCACTGTGTTCCTCTGCTCTCTTGTAGAGATCTTTTTCAGCACAGAATGCTGCTATGGTGCTGCCTTTTGAAGCCTCAGCAAATTTATGCAATTTAGAGCATAAGTCTCCAGGGCAGTGGAAAAAGGGCCAGAGTATTAGGATGGGAGGTTGCATTTTGTTGTGGGGGGGGAGGGCATGGGAGGTATTGGTTAGTTCAGCCTCAATGCTTATAGCATGGTACATAGTAGAGAAAGGGGGTTATTGAGTGAGTAGTTCATGGAGGTTTTGTTTTATTTTATTTTTTAAACCTCCTTTGAAATTCCTAGCATTCTAGTATTCTAGACCAGTGCTGGGCAAGCTTTTTTTTTTTTTTTTTTAAGCTCTTACCTTCCGTCTTGGAGTCAATACTGTGTATTGGCTCCAAGGCAGAAGAGTGTAAGGGCTAGGCAATGGGGGTCAAGAGACTTGCCCAGGGTCACACAGCTGGGAAATATCTGAGGCCAGATTTGAACCTAACCTCCTGTCTCTAGGCCTGGCTCTCAATCCACTGAGCTACCCAGCTGCCCCCTGGGCAAACTTTTTAAAGAGGGGGCCAAAGGAAAGGAAATGCTCACTTGTCAGTTTGTTTCTAAGACAACTCTTTGGAAGTTTCATTGTATTGTATCCTACTCATTGTATTCATCAGATTAGGAATAATGTCAGGCAGCTGGATAGAACATTTCAGGGGGCTGCATCTGGCCTGTGGGTCATCACTGTTTTAGACCATGGAGATAATAGAAGTTGTTTTTATCAAAGATGCATAATTTCTGTATTGGGAGGTTTTGAAGGGATTGTGAGGATCAGAGAAAAGATTTGGTTCACCATCTAGTCCAGTAGTTCCCAAACTTTTTTGGCCTGCCACCCCCTTTCCAGAAAAAATATTACTTAGCCCCCTGGAAGTTAAATTTTTTTTAAATGTTAATAGCAATTAATAGGAAAGATAAATGCACCTGTGGCCATCACCGCCTCCCTGGATCACTGCAGCACCCACCAGAGGGCGGTGGCACCCTCTTTGGGAATCACTGATCTGTCAGTCACATGAATCTGCTACTCTAGATAATTTTTTTAAAGTGTCATCTTTAACTCCAACAAAGTCTTCAATACAACTTCTACAGAGAATTCTCCCTGCAGCATCACCCAAAAAGTGATCTCACCCGTCCTTTCATTAAAAGACAAATAATGCTGTGGAACTTTTAAAATCATTTGAATAGCAAATAACTTGACCTTTATTCTTTTTTTTTTTTCCAGCAAGGGAGTATTATAATCAGAGTTAGGCCTTAGGAAGGTGAATCTCATAGAGCTATGAAGAATCTCCTTGAAAAAGAAGCAATTAGGCAAGGAAATGAGATAATGATGCTCTTATAACATTCTGGGGAAATGTTAATGAGGCCTTGGAGAAGGAGGGGTGCAATAGCAATTTGAAAACAGGGGAAATGGGAGAAATTGCTCAAAGAGAACTGATAGGATTTGGTGATAATGTAGGTAATAAGAGTTAGGGTTAAAAATAGTTGCATTGAGCTTTGGTGCCTTGTGTACGTTGGGGGTTGGATGGTGGCACCAATAACAGATAAGGAAAATCAGAAGGAAGAACATAAGAGATGAAGAATTTTTAAAAATTTATTTAGAATTTTTTTTTTATTTTAAACCCTTAACTTCTGTGTATTGGCTCCAAGGCAGAAGAGTGGTAAGGGTAGGCAATGGGGGTCAAGTGACTTGCCCAGGGTCACACAGCTGAGAAGTGTCTGAGGCCGGATTTGAACCTAGGACCTCCTGTCTCTAGGCCTGGCTCTCAATCCACTGAGCTACTCAGCTGCCCCTAGAATGGTTTTTTTCATGGTTATATGAATCATGATCCCCCCCCCAACCCCAGCTGACAAGCAGTTCCACTGGATTATACATGTATCATTGTTCAAAACCTATTTCTGTGTTATTCCTATTTGCAGTAGAGTGATCTTTTAACATCAAAACGCCAGTCACATCCCCATTGAACCATGTGATAGATCATGTTTTTCTTCTGTGTTTCTGTTCCCACAGTTCTTTCTCTGGATATGGATAGCATAAGAGATGAGGAAGAATTTTGAAGTTCAGATTACCCAATTTTGGCATACTTGTGGTCTAAAGCAATGATTCTCAAGTTTTTATATCCATGAAGATTGACTTTTTTTTTTTTAACATTTATTAATATACATTTTTAACATGGTTATCTGATTCATGCTCCTCCTATCCCCTTCACACACACACACACACACACACACCGCGCACTCCCCCCCCCCCCCCCCCCCCCCCATGGCCGATGCGCATTTCCACTAGTTTTGTCATGTGTCCTCGATCAAGACCAATTTCCAAATTGTTGGTAGTTGCATTGGTGTGGTAGTTTTGAGTCCACATCCCCAATCATGTCCACCCCAACCCATGCGTTCAAGCAGTTGTTTTTCTTATATGTTTCCTCTCCTGCAGTCCTTCCTCTGAATGTGGGTAGCATCTTTACCATAAATCCCTCAGAATTGTCCTGGGTCATTGTATTGCTGCTGGTACAGAGGTCCATTACATTCAATTTTACCACAGTATATCAGTCTCTGTGTACAATGTTCTTCTG